>NC_056747.1:1004080431-1004132931 GCF_019279795.1 Protopterus annectens | reverse complement strand
TCAAGCCATAGGACTAAGGTCAACACACTGCGGTGATCTTTTGTGCAAGTAATTTTCTACCTTTTTTACACACAACCCAGGCTTATTTAAAAGGAACTCTAAAACTTGTCATAATCATTCAGTTTGGGTGTCTATTACTGGATTTATTTTCATTTAATAGAATATTTCCAGAGCTGCCCTGCTTTTGTTCATTCATAGCTAAAGAGAATGCCAACACATGAAACAGGTAGTATCAAGAAGACAGACAAGAGGCCCAGGCTCTTTTGTAGATAACTCATTCCTACATCTATGTGTGTCTGCTTTACATTCCCTCTACTGTTTCATTCATCCAGTAAGTATAGGCTTCATTTTTGGAGTAATGACCAAAAAGTATATTTGGAAGAACTTGAATTTCCTTAGTCAGCTTTATTTTCTTCGCAACGGTTGACAGCTGTTTTAGAGGTGGTCTAGCTAGGTATTGCAGTTAGGGCCCAGCCTGGAAGCTGCATAACTGTGAGAAAAAAAAATATTTTTTTTGGAGGTATGCTTAAATGTAAAGCCAGCAGTCTTATTATCTTTTAGAGCAACTAATTTGCACTAGTTGAAGTGGTTGAGCTTCTTTTTGTTCAAAACCTGTTTTTTCACACCTTATGTTGTTGTTGTTGTTGTTGTGTCTTTCGGCTTATCCTGGTTAGGGGTCGCCAGAGCGGAACTCCGGTCCGCTAATGTTTGGTAGTGGATTTTTATGTGCCGAGTTACCAGCCCTGACGCACAACCTTCAATGAAGGCACGACCATTCACGCATGCCTCCACACAGAAGACGCTCATACTTTTCAAGCTGTTAATGCAAGAAATCTGGACAAAGCCAAAAATAATGGGGGGACAAAGGCCCACAAATAGGACAGATTTTAAATATTGCTCTTATAAACTTAAAAAGTTGTTAGAACAACAGGTGTAGTGTTAACATGCATTTCCTGAAGGATATGAAGTCTGAAACTCAAATGTCTGTCATTATTAAGTGACTTCTATTCTCAGTGATTTCCAGAAAATCAGAAATTTTATGAGGAATAGAGCAAAAATATGAGGCAAAAATCTGGATGTTCTGCTGTGAAATTCTGGACAGTTGAGAGGTATGTTGAATGGTTAAAACCTTTCTTAAAAGGGCACTGTTTACTGGTAACTGACTTCCCTATTCAAGTCCATATTGACAGTAAAGATACGTCTGATAAATACAACCAACAATACAATGCCATAAACAAATGTATTTGTTGAGAGAGACCAGGGAAGAAAAGCAAAGCAGCCAGACAGACATACAGCCTGTGTATGCAAAATAATATTTCTGAAATGGTATGCAGATGTTAAAAAATAATTATGCTAAGAAGAAAAATATTTTGTTTTCATTCTGTGTTAATAGTTTTGTATTACTAATACATTTAAGTCACTTTAAGGGGCCCAGGATATCCCTACTGATCTGATTTTGTTTTCCGGACACTTCTGCTTCTTCCTCGGTGTGATATCATGTTGTCTTTCCTTTTCCTCCACCTCATTTCTTCACCGAAATAGGACAGCAGTACCCTGTAAATATTTCTAGAGAGAGCGTCACTAGAATATTTCAGTGTGTTTCGTTGTTTCCCACTCATTCATGAATAACAACATGCAGAAGCAGTGCTCACTTCAGCAAGGCATGTGTTAGTACTTTGAAAATTCCAATGAAAATAAAGTAAGATTTTAATGAAAGCCCAAATAGTGTGCAGAAATACTGGAAGAAATGTTTAATCATGCTTTATTTGTGTTGTTCAACTAAGATTAAGATTAAACAGAAATTAAATACTCTGTGATGAGAAAGACGACATTTGTATGTTGTCCTCTGATGAAACAAAGCTATTCATTTAATCCATGGACAACCTTGCTCCATGAGCATTTAGCTCAATGTCACACACAACCTTTTCATTCCCTTTTCAGTCCCAGCAGAAGATACGGCTGCTTATAATGCTTGAATATTTTCTTCTTTCTTTCATGCATACCATTTTAATTTCAGACTTTGTTTTAACAACAGTAATAATAAAGCTGCTGCAGTTACATAGCAGTAGACATTATGAAGATTAAAAGGTCACTGACAGTATAGCCACTACATTTCCTATAGAAAATTTGCCACCAACCCTAAATGTAATCACAAGATATCTGCTCCTACGTTTCTAGATCTATGTTCCTTCGGTAAATGTTATAAAAGCTTTCCTTTATATTCTTGCTTATTTCAAGTCACATTAAGGCCAATTTAAATCTGCTGATGTTCTGCATTGCAAATGTAACACAAAGCTGCTGCTAGGTGATGTAGTGAACAGAGCATATACAAATCCAGCATAAACAATAAACAGTACTATGGAGACAAGATCTTTAACTGATATAACCTAAATTAAATAGTTGCATCATGACAGCATTCCAATAAACAAACAGACCAACAGGTTTCAGACTAGTTGTTTACAGGGTTTATAAGTTGCTATGTTTTGCTTGTTATGTTTTTAATTATTTGTCATGTCACAGTTAGTACAGATACTTGACTGATCATAATAAAATATCAACATCATTTCAAATAAGCAAATACTTTTACAATGGTGTCACTTAACAATAAAACAGATATTAATAAACGTTCACAATGTATAAGTGTTAGAAACATTTAAAACCATTTTGGCAGCATGGTGGGAATATTAGTGTAATTCATATTATTAGCCACTAGAGGTCAATATGACACATAAAGTGAGAGTGACTCCCCTAGTTAAACTACTAAACTGCAAAACAAGCCTTCATTCACCTCTCTCAAAAATTAAACAGTACATCCAGTAGTTTTTAATTATTTAGGTTACGATCTCTCTCTCTCTTTCTCTCTCTCAAAAAAAAGTCTTTCTGCACCAAGTAATGCAAATTTTCATCTTGCTTTATTTAAATGTCATTGCTTGTGTAGAGCGGAGTTTACAATATGCCAGTTCTTTGGTATAATTTGATTTATTTGTTTATTTTTATTTATTAATGCAATGTAGAACATTGATCAGCATGGGAGAATTCTATACACAGAAGTTGAGGATCCTAAAAAAAAAAAAAAAGTTGTCTGCTTCATAAATGGTTTGCTACAGTTACAACATTATCCACTAAGTGCTTCATAACTGATCAGAATTAAAATATCGGCATTCATTTTTGATTATGCCACCTCACACCTTGCTACCGTGGCGGCTGCCCCTTTCCCAAACTCTGTCTACACTTCTGAACCAAAAACTATCAGCATTTAAACAATAAGACAAGATGAGTGACTAGTAAACGTTCTTTAGAAAGTACATACAATTAGGTGTTCAAGGCAGGAGGGAAGATAGGAAGGAAAAGTATTTAATGTAGAACGGAAGGAAGGTGGATAAAATGGGAAGGTGTAGGGAGAGATGTCATGGGTAGATAACAAAAATGAGAGGGGGGAGTTACAGGAAAATTTCTTGATCAGAGTAACCAGAGTATAGTATGAATAAAATGAGAGCCTAGTCATACCTCTCAACTGCACAGATTTTCACAGAATGTCCAGATTTTTGCCTGATATTTTTGGTCTGTTTTTCATAAAATTGTGGTTTCCTGGCAAATTAGTGGGAAATCATTAAATATTGAAGTTAGAAAGTAATGACAGACAATTGAGTTTCAGACTTCATACCCTTCAGAAAATTCATGCTAATGCAAAATCTGTTCTATCAACTTTCTAAGTTTGTAAGATGAATATTTAAAAATTGTCTCTATTTTTAGCCCTTTCTCCCACTTTTATTTATTTTTTGTTTTCTTTATGTCTACTTTTACTTATAGCTTTGTCCAGATTTCTTGCTCTAAGAAGTTGAAAAGTATGGTGAGCATTGCAGTGATGTCTGTTCCTAGGTATGTAACAGTAGGGTTCATGAGACTGTGATCTTAGATTATAGACTGTACAGCTTCAATTTTTACTGGCAAACAATGGAAGGCCTACAGGTTTATGAGTTTATAGTTTAGGAGGAGGGTGCATTTGTGGTTAGTCAGAAGACTGATTGTGTATTTACGTAACAATGTCGGTACTGCTGAACTGGAGCCACTTCAGGCGCAACTCTGCTGTCATAGCTTTACTTAAGATTTGGTGGTAGCAGTTTGAAAAACACAGGACTACATTTCTCCATGTTCTTCATTACGGAAACTGGGATATATTATATTTTTCTAATTTAATCTATCCAACATGTCATGGCCGGAGTCAATTCTGATCTGAATCTGTTTTTCTGTTAAGAGTTTCCCCTTATAACATCTGATAGTATGTTACCATTTCACTCTTACTTTTCCTTGAGTATTTCTACTGACTTAAAACTAAAGAGCCTTGAATCCACACTTTCATTGTGTTGTTCTTGAGAAAAAATGTGAATGTAGTTTTTAAAAGACAGCCTTAAGTTATTGTTTTCAACCATTTTGATAGAGCACTGTGATTACTTTCTTGCTTTACCTACCAACAGTGACACGCTTTATTTCTTTTCTGTACTTAGCATGCTTTCAGTTATTCACAATTTTCTGTTAACAAAAGTATGAATATCAGCTACTCTTTCTTTAAAAGGATCACACAAGTCTAGTCTAGCAGCTTACAACTAATGGAAATCAAATGGTGTCACTCCAAACTCAACAATCACCCCAGGTAACATGGTAGCCAATATACTTAATATTAATTTGGTAAGCAGTAATATAAGCAAGTCATGTTGAAGCTGGGTTAATTCATTCGAAAGATCAAAGTAAGTGAAGTGTGAAAACGCTCAAAAAAGAATGGTAATGACAATAAAACTGCAGAGCGCTAAACAATAAAGAGATGGGAAAGTCATGCAACTGGCTGTTTTTCCTGCTAGTGTTTTTTTTTTAAACACTCATTTGTTTATAACAAAATAAATAGCACTGCACCCACATGTGGGAATCCTTAATTAACTTTATGTGATAGACAGGAGCTGAACTGCTATAGTACAGACAAGACAGTCGACAAAATACTGGCATGCGTTTGAATGGGAGGAGGCTTAACTCGAAAGGAAAGAAATATATAGTTAGGTTCATAGTTTTAGTACTAAGCTAACTGCCCTTGTGAGCCATTTTAAGCCTAGCCAATTATCCCTTGTGAGCCTCAAACCCTGCACCTTGTGTTTACAAGGCAAACACCTTAGCCATTAAGCCACCCTGCCAAGCCAAGCCATGTGATCATAGTGCTTAAGTTATACCTGATATATGCAGTTCAGGCTGAATCAGTGCAGAAAACACAAATGAGTCACTAGCTAGAGCAGGGTTTGGTAGAGAAAGTACAGTTGTGCAAAATCTTATCAGAAGAGTAAATGTCCTTGCCTTCACTGCTGCAGTATTCCTTATGTATGGGAGAGTACCAACACTCAGAAAGACACTTAAGGGGAGGAAGGAGCAGCACAGCCCTCTAGGAAACCATGAAGAATGTCCCAAGTAAAACTGGCCCTAGCTCTAGAAATACCATTCTGTTTGTAGAGCTTAGTAAGCGTATGCACAAAAGTCAAGGTAGCTGCTTCAAGAATAGTATTGCAGTAAACTCTCAGTTAACTGGCACCCATGGGGATTGGTAGATGCTGGATAACTGTAGTTTCTGGTTACTCGAGACTAGCTATTAAAAATAGGCCTGATTAATACTGTACCCTATATTATTTGTTCAGTTTGACTTGTTCTTAGGTTGGGGAGAGAGGGAATTTATATCTTCCTTTTTAAAACTCTAAAACTCTAAAAATGTTAAGGTATGTTTCTGCAGGGGGGGAAACAGAAAGTGCAACGCAAGAAAATTGTACTGTATTTCTTTGATTTTTTTTTTTTTTTTGATTGTTTAAGAGTTCTGTTTGCTTGAGTTCTGGTTAACTGAGAGTTTACTGTAATATCCAACCCCTTGAAAAAAGCATCAGAAGAAGCCACAGTGCTAGTAGAATGAGCCTTAACAGAAGAAGGAAGGCTCTTACCATGAAAAGTATAACAAAAAGAAATAGCCTTTGAAATCCAAGAAGAAATAGTTTGCTTAGATACAGCTAATCCTAAGGATCTAGGATGAAAAGAAACAAACAACTGATCAGATTTTATAATAGCCTTAGTCATATCCAAATAAAATCTGGGTTGTCTTTGAATGTCCAAAGTGTGCAGCAGTCTCTCACTGACCAGTAACTTGGGAGAAGGAAGCAATTGAGAGGGTTTGTCAGAGGCTACAGATACCACAGAGGGGTCAGCAGCAGGACATTTGTACAACAAAATGACAATCCTCAGGCACCCTATAAAAATCAGGCTTTTTGGGAGCAGGGGACAAAGAGTCAGAAGTTTTAGAGGCATTGGAAAAAGCATCCAACAAAACAGGAAGAAAAGGAGAAGGTCTTGCAGATTCCAAATGTAACAACTCATAATACCTCTTATGGATGTTAGAAACTTGAGCACAATCTCATTTAAAAAATTCCATCATCTTAGAGATTGTGTCCTCAAAGAAAAGTTCTTCAAAAGGAGTATCAGGACTATGATTCCTCCTCCTCTGACCCATAATCCAAAGGAGAATAAATTTGGGTAGAATAACTCAGGGATTCCGCATCAGAATCTGACTCCGCTGAAGAATCCTGTTCCCTGGACCTTTTAAGGGGGAGTAGAGGACTAAGGGGGAGCAAGAAAAGAACCCCCTAAGGCAGTTTTAATGCCATTAAAGCATTAAACAAACCCATTGTAAAGGCCTGCCACCTACTCTGTGGATCCCTAGGAGCTGGAGAAACATGCTTAGTTTTTTGTTTTTTAAACCTGGTTTTAGCTTGTGTCCAGAATATAAAAAAAATCAGCTTTATTTAGCTTGAAGTTTAGGAACAATATTCTAAATGCAGACATTAAGTTACTGTGCTCTCCAGTGTGCATTAAACATAACACTTTTGTTATTTTTCCATAGTTTCTCAGTACAGCCTTCTTGTAACTTCTGCTGCCCTTACTCTTGAATTTATTGTAAGGTCATTTCATCACATAGCTCTCATTTAAGCATTGTCTGTGCTATTAGGTTGCACAGTAGCCACAACCTGCATTTCTTATATAATCATGAACATAATAGGTTGACAGGTAAGTACTAGGCTAGCTGCCCTAGTGTGCCATTGTAAACCTAGCCAATTTCCCTTTTGGTGCTCAAATTAATCTATCCCATTTGGTGTTAGATTGGCCTTATCCATCCCATGTTCAATAATTATATATTACCCCTAATGAGAAGAAATGAGATCATACCATGTATAATTTCCGGGTTACCCATGCGATAAAGCATTTAGGAGCTGCAACTGTCAATCAGTAGTACAGGGAATGCCTGAAGTAAATGTTCTGTTTCCCATCCATAGATTAAAGTTGCACTTGAATATGGACAGAGATGAACTTTGTTTTACATTGAAGGGAGTCTATTACAGAACAGTGTCAGTCTCTGCGAGATATAACTGCCCTTCCAAACAATTCTGCTGATGTTGCAGAGGAGGTTTAGATCCCTAGACCAAGCATTTCTGATGCCATCTGACTTGCTGATGTGCAGTAAATCCATCAGTACTGGGTTGGTGGATTCCTTGTATGCCAGACACAAGTCACCTCTCAGCAGTCTGCAGGATATCGAGTACACTGATAGGCTTTCAGTCAGTCCATATATGACATCTTGTTTAGGCATTGTATCCCTCTCACTGACCTTGCTGGTGTTTTTTCTGCACTGTAGTCATTTTAAAAGTGTGTATTCCTATATAATTTGTTTGATTGTCTTGTTTGAATTTACTTTGGGCTAACTGTAGTGTAGTATTACAGTAAGAAAGACTGGTACTGGACTTCCAAGATGGCTGCACACTAATCAACAGCTTAATTTCAGCTCTCCCGGTATGAAAAAGAAACTGTAAGAAAAGGGCCACTGATTCTATTAGCAAATACACGGCCTGGATGCAGCCAAAGAAGAAACTTAGAGAGCCTGAAAGAAAAAAAAAAATTAGAAAAGTTGAAGAAAAAACACTGACTGGGAAGAATCCTACAGTTGTTTAGCAAAAAGCAGATCAAGCTCCACGTTTGGTGTAAGACATGGTTTACAGTGATCTAGAAGAAAAAGGAGTAAATCAAATATGCTCAGAACTGATTAAAATAAATGAAATACTGAAGGAGTATATCAACTCAGATATGAAGAAACTTTAAACAGTTATTCAGATGAACTGATAAAACTGCAAAAATCAGAGGTCAAAATGAAAAAAAGTTTGGCTGAGTATGAAACTGCTTGTGATTATGTGAGGTATTGCCAGCTATGCCAGGAGTAGTAGGGCAATAGATGTATAAGGTCATCACAGCTAGCTGGAATTTAGTAAAGAATTATATGTTATTTGAATATCAAACTGATTTGTACAGATGCTTGTGTTGAAAATGTATTTGTAACGTTGCTTGTGTTAAAAATGTATCAACAGTGTGTCCTGTTGGACATAGGAAGAAATGTACATCTATTATCATAATTGTTGAAATGTATATATTATAACAGAGGATACTGGAAGAGAAGAGGTTAATCTCAATCCACCTTACCTTGGAAAATAGTAAGAAATTAAATTAACAGTCAACAAAGTACTCCAGATACGGCACCAGGTCCCAATGAAGGCAATCTCAGAGAATGTTAGCCAAGTAGCATAAAACACACAACAGTTTATTCGCAGATTGAGCACTTTCGCATCCAAAACAGAAAACTTAATCAGAATCTAAATTACACTATATCCTGCTTAGTTTAAATAACCACTCCCCATAGTACATTGTATAATTTGAAAATATCTCATGAATAAAATATCTCATGAATAAAATATTAATGTTTCTTAAATGTAAATATACATATATATAAATGTATTAAAAACCATTTATACAATTTCCAAAACATAAATTTGTAAGTAAAACAATTCTCCTAAATGACAATGCCAATATATCACAATGTATTTGCTTTTAATTTTAAAGCAGGGGCCAGGGAAACATGATCATTGAGTCCTGGATATGTGCATGCATCTAAACGTAGTTACCATACCAGTTCCCTAAATTCTAATCTTGTTTCCCAATCACCTCCTCTCTCCTGATCTTTTACCTTTTCTATAATCCAGAACTTAAAGTCAGCATTATTGCACTTTAATACATGTTGATATAGAGCATTGGTGTCCATTTTTCTTGTGATATTGTACATGTGTTCGTAAATTTATTTATTTATTTATTTATTTATATTTGTTGACCGGGAGGGTCCGACTGGACATAGGTCCATTTTCAGTGGAGGCCTGGGGAGAAAAGCTCCACAGTTAAAATAAACAGACAGTAAAATTCTTTGTTTTAGGTAAATTCTTTGTTTTAGGGTCCGTTCTATCTTCCCAATATAATATGCCCAACAGAAGGTACAGAATGCTATATACACCACCCCTTTGGTTGTACAATTATACTTTTCACATGTATGAAGTCTCAATTGGACTTCTGGTATCCATAGTTCACTCATATGTGCTATAAAAGGACATTGTGGGCACCTACCACATTTAAAGGTCCCCAATTTTTATGTTCTTTGGACCTTTTCTAGGTAACCTTTTCTCAAAAACATCCTTTAAGTTTAGATTCCTTCTAAAGCTAAACTTTAAAGGTTTCTGGAAAACCTTATAACTATTTGTTATAATATTAGACATTTGTCAATATTTATTAATTATTTTCTGAACCATACCAGTGTCCCTGTTGCATGTTAACATCAAATATGTTGTTTTCTCTTTTTTGGTGTCTTTGTTATAATTTTTGTTCTCCCTGTTGTTCAATGTATTTTGCTCTACTGGAGTACATATATTTAGTAAGGGTAAGTATCTTGAGCCCCAACCTGTTAGAACCTCTTCTGTAATGGTTTTGACCAAAGATTCCTGGTATCCCCTCTCACCAAATAACTTCTCAATAAATTCTAACTCATCAATAAGATCTTCTTTGTTGGATGTCATCCGGGCTACCCTAATCATCTGCCCTCTCACTATATTTTTCTTCTGCATCAGGGGGTGATTGCTGTCATAATGGAAGTAGGAGTTGGAGAAACATTCTTTCACATATATTTGTGATACGTATTTATTATTTATAATATCTTTTTTAATACTTCCATCCAATTAGTGAACTTGTTCAGCACTGATCTCATGGGTAAATCTCAAAAAATCTGTTGACTGATTTATATAATTGATAAAGGGGGTAATTAAATCACAAGGGCCCTGCCAAACAGCAAAGATGTCATCCAAAAATCTATAATACATTCTTATATGCACCTTATATGATGATCCAAGTACAAACTTAGTTTTCCAATATAACACAACTATGTTGGTGAATATTGGGGCACATGATGCCCCCATGGCACCCCATCAAGTTGATGATAATCCTCCCCCTCAAAATAAATAAAATTATTTTTCAAAACCAATTCCATACTTTCTAAGACTAACCTAAAAGCATTAGCATTTAGAAAATCAAATTCAACTATCATGTCTTGAAACCATCTTAACCCCAATTCATGTGGGATAACAGAAAATAGGTCCCTCACATCTATGGTTATAAAGAAAATATTCACATTAAACTCCAGCTTACCAGTTTTTTGTAAAAACTCCCATGAGTCAATTAATATATGTGGATATAATTTGTAAAAATGTTTTAACTTATAATTCACATACATGGCCAGTGGCTGAGTTTTAGAACTGGCTGAAGTAACTACTGGTCTCATGGGGGGTTTGTTGTTCTTATGGATCTTTGGAATACTGAATATACCTGGGATATATGCTTTCTGTGCATGAAATAATTCAAATAGTTGTTTATTGATACTACCCTGGACTAAATTATCTTCTAGTACCATGTCTATCCTTCTGTATGCTGTGTTTACTTCATTACGTGATACCTGGGTGTATCTCCACCTGTATTTTATATATTCAACATTTTCCCAGAGTACATCCAGTTTTCCATAAGGGCAATCTCTCTCCCCTTGTCCGGTTTCATAACTCTGATGGACTTATTTCCCCAAAGTTCTTCCAATACATCTGTAGTTAAGTCATATGCAAACACTTTCCTTGTTTTTAACGTATTTTTAACTTTATTGATCACTAATGTTTCAAAATTCTTAAAATCATTATGTATAGGTGGATTCCAGGTACTTCTTCTCATCAAACTAATATCTCTAGTATTTAAAACAGTTTCTCCACAAATGAGTTCAAGTTTTTATTTCCTGGTAAACAACTTTATATCAATTATGATATTTGCTATATATTTTTTCCTATTAGGAATAAAGGTAAAACCTTTTTTGAACAGGGAGAAGTATCCATCAGTAATGTGTAAATATGTATAATTAAACATGTTAAAATTATGTTTTGTATATATAATACCATTATAAATATATTATCAATTACATCTGATCTATGATTATCTGTATAGGCTTGATATTGTAGGTTCGATCCCTTTATTTGTTCTGGGGTCTGAAATAGCAATTCCCTCACCCCTAAGTCTGAATCATTCTGGTTAAAATGTATTAATTCTAATGTATCCCTTTTCAAATTGGAATGTTCAACTATCTCTAACTCCTCTGATATTGTGACCTCTGCCTCCCTGTTACCTGTGCATAGGTGGGTTGTGTGTGGATGTTCCGAATCCTTTCTGATCTCCATGGTGAAAAGTTCCTCAAAGGGGCTCCCCTCCGAGCATTATTCATGTTGCTATCACCAGCACTGTAATCGTTAAAATCATGACTAACATTTCCATTGTTGTTTTCGTGCCTTGTATATCCACAGTAATTTCCTCTTCCCCTTCACCCCATTTTGTACGACCCACTGTATATGCTCTCCCTTCAGCATATTCATTTTTATCCCTTTCTAACTTTTCTAACTTACGTTTATGGTTTTTATGAATGGCATTGTCAATATCTTTAAAAATCAACAAATATCTGTGCTTATGTTCGTTAATTGTGAATAATAAATCTGATTGTATTTTACTATTTAAAACATCAATGTGAAGAATTATATGTTATTTGAATATCAAACTTATTTGTAAAGTTGCTTGTGTTAAAAATGTATCAACAATGTATCCTGCTGGACAGAGGAAGAAATGTACATCTATTATTGTAACTGTTGAAAAAATATATTATAACAGTATACTGAAAGAGAAGAGGTTAATCTCAATCCACCTTACTTTGGAAAATAGTAAGAAATTAAATTACTTAAATGAGGCCATAAAGATTGTATCTTACAATTTTCAATGTAGCCAGAGACAAAAATATTTGTACTAGGATGCTTCCTGTATTATCATTGGGCTGAACTTATTGCTACTCTGGAAGGGTGGAGGTTTGAAATTGTTTTATGACTTTCAGCAACTGCATCAGATCTTAGCAAGGCTCTGTACATGTGCATTATTGACAGATAGGTGCTACATCCTGACAGCTTCTAGCCAAGGGGGGAAGCATGCGAACCAGAAGTCAGATGACCAGATGTATGTGATGTCATTCTATCACTAAAAATGATATTTTAATACTAGGTGAGACTGAAGTCTCATGGCACTCTGTTTTTGTAACCTGACAAAGAAGGACCTCTCACCTACTTCATCTTGTCTTGCTCTAGTAAGTAACCAGGGAATAATAATTCTTTAGATACGTCAGGAAAATATAGTGAGATTAGTAAAGTATTGTCTTCTGTAACTGCGTGAACCTGTCCACCTGTGTTATTTTTAATGTTCCCAGTGATTGAAACTCTGGTGTTTATTGTAAATAGATATTTAGCATTTTCATGTTCTTTTTATTATTTATTATTAAATATATTTAAACTTTTCATTGTGCCTGGTCATTTAGAGAATGTTTTAAACTTTGAGAGGACTTATATCTATTTGGTGATACTGTGGCCACTCCTGGAAGCCTTACTGCACTGGTTAAACTACCATTTGTATTAATACTAATTTCAGTCAGTATAATTTGTACCCTTGCAACAGCCTTAGAGTACCTGGCTTTGGGGTGTCTGGTGGCAGTGTAACTACCTTATAGTCTGGGCAGAAGGAGGCATAGCTAGTAAATCTGTGCCAGCCTTTCCCAGGTGTGTGTGTGTGTGTCTGTGAAAATCAAATATCAAAGTGTGCGTGCATGTGTGTGTGTGTGTGTGTGTGTGTATGTGTATCTGTGTGTGTGTGTGTGTGCGTGTGTGTGTGTGTGTCTGTATGTGTGTGTGTGTGTGTGTGTGTGTGTGTGTGTGTGTGTGTGTGTGTGTGTGTGTGTGTGTGTGTCAGCAACTTGGAGCAGGGGCATAAATCACTGGTTTCACAGAGTGGGTGCTGGAGGCCTTGGCTTGGACACTCAGCTGAGGACTTAACTCTACATCTGTGCCAGTGGTGAGCCTTTCTGGGGACCTGAGAAGAGACAGAGAGAGAAACCCAGACCCTGAACTGAGTGTGTTCCCTGTGTGCTCTTAAGGGAATTTGTGCTTGATGCAGACAGCTGCACCTGGAAATACTGGGTGCATCCATTTTTGTTCCAAGTGAACATCTCCCTCCAGTGTCAGTGGTGAGGATTGAGGCTCCTCGATTAGTGGTCCAGAGTGGGGACATCACAGTGCTCAAGAAGAGTTGCTTCAAAAATTGTATACTTAGATGGCAGAGCACACAGGGAAAAACTGAGATTTTCTGCTTCACTTGAGAATCTGGAAATAACAGACTGTATTCATTTTATGAAAACACAAATAAGCATCAGGACTGGTATTCCACTGCAGGATTTGTTAATTAAAAGGATGCATCATGTGTATGCTCCAAACCTGGCATGACAAAGCAGCCACAATCTCTATCAGTAAAGATGCAATCATATCAGCAGAAAGAGCTGATCCTGAAAAAAGTGTGGCAGAAGGGCAAAGTATTAAAAATTGGAGACAGCAGAGTATTAGTGAAAAAATATTTTTTGCCTTCTCCAAGGATAATGCCACAATATGAACAGAACATGACTGACTTTAATAATTGGCTTAGTTTCTGGTGTCATTCTAAGGGGTGCAGTATTTGTGAAAAATGATTTTTTGCCTTCTCCAAGGATAATGCCACAATATGAACAAAACATGACTGACTTTAATAATTGGCTTAGTTTCTGGTGTCATTCTAAGGGGTGCAGTATTTGTCAGCATGGAAGGAGATGGTCAGCAGACCACACTGCTTTGCCAGCTTTTGAATATTAGCTAAAATATTGCCCTCCTTCATAGTGCATTTTTTAGGCAATTCCAAACTGAAAGTACTTCTGACATAGCAAATCAAAACCTACAAATTCTATGCTAGGAGTCTAAATAAAAACCTCCAGTCTGTACAAGCTGTCCTTACCATAGAGAATGCTGATGTCTGTGCAGTCACAGAGACATGGTTTAAATCCATAAAGAGCACACAGCAGTGCAAGGCTATAATGCCTTCCACACATTTAGACCAACTACTACACAGACAGGGACTAAAGGTGGAGGTGTATCAATTGACATAAAAAATAAATATACCTCAAGGCTGGTCAAACAGGACAATGCACTTGAGTTTTTCCATGTTCAACTCACTATAAGCAAAATCCCATACCACTTCCTTGCAAGCTATAGGTCCCCCTCTATGACCCAGGAAACCCATAACATGTATTTAAACTTATTGGAAACCCTCACCATCCAACCCAATACCATATTCATGAGTAACTTTAATTACCCCACCATTAGCTGGGAATCATACACAACACCAAACATACAGACACATAGATTCCTGGATTTTGTAAACACAAACTCCCTGGACCACACTGTCAATACACCAATGAGGGGTGCACACATACTGGGTCTGGTCCTCACTAGTATGGGAGAGTGCTGCACACCCCTGACTGTAATGTCTTCTCTGGTAAGCTCAGACCACAAAATGGTCTCCTTTGAAGCAAAAATAAAACCTGGAACCTCAGCTAACCATGGAATATTCAGGAACTACTCTAAGGTTAATTTTCTACTATTAAGTGATAACTTGGCAACATTTTAAGCCCCCATAAACCCTGAGAACTCTGCAGCCTATGCAGAACTGTTCACAGAAACTGTCTGTAAGCATGTTAATAGCTGCAAAGTGGCAGCTGTACCCACAAGGAGGAAGTAGAGGACTAACTCAAAAAACAACCCACCCTGGTGAAATCACATCATCAATAAGCTTTATAATAGAAAGACAAAAATCATGGCAAAAATTAGGAGGTGCAGCACCCAGCAGGATAATAATGCTCTCACCAAACTAAACAAACACCTCAGAGGACAAATAAAGTCTACCAAAGCTAAAGTGAGATCAATTTGGCCTCCCAGGCCAAGGACAACCACAAGGCATTCTTCAGCTATGTTTGCAACCTCAAAGACAATATACAATTGTTTGTAGAGCTCATTATTAATGGAGCCACTGATACTAAGCCAGTAGATATAGCAAACATACTGACCAACAAATTCAGCACCACCTTTACCCTTCTCTCCCCCTCAACCTCCACTTAGGAAATGCCATCAAATATAACTCCCCATACTATTTGTAGGGAACAGGTCATTCATGTTCTATAAGGCCAAGAACAATGATAAATGGGTCCAGACAATATCCCAGGATGCCTTCTAAATAGCATGAAACATGGTCTATCAGGCCATCTATAATTTCTATTTAACTAAAGCCTCCAAACAAGCTTCATGCCTTATGAATGGAAAACAGGAACAGTAAAACCTCTGCACAAAGGTGGGCCATCTACAGACCCATAAGTCTCACTAGTCTCATGTGCAAAGCCGTGGAAAGAATTATCAAGGAAATGATCAATAATGATAAAGGAAACATCCAGACATTGGACCCAATCCAATTTGGTTTCATTAAGGGCAGGTCATGCCTACTAAACCTGGTGGACTTCTTTGGGAAGGTCACCAAAGCAATGGATGAGGGCAAAATAGTTCACATTGCCTGCCTTCCCTAGCCAAGGCATTTGACACAATACCTCATTCAGGCATTGTTGACAAACTCAAGAGGTTAGGTATAAACACTTATGTCACCCACTGAATAGCCAGCTGGCTCACAGACAGGACCCAGGATGTTAGAATTGGGGAGTCCACATCTATGAAGAGGCCAGTCACAAGTAGAGTCCCTCAGGGAGCTGTCCTGGGACCACTCCTTTTTGGCATTTACTTATCTGAAATTAAGGCCAATGTCAATGGCCTCTGGCTGACTAAATTTGCAGAGGATTGCCAGTTAGTAGCAGTTATAGAATCCCCCACCAATACAAATCCTCTCCACGAAGGGCTGACACAAACAAGTAACTGGTTTCAGAGCCATGAACTAAAACTAAATGCCAAGAAATGCATAATAGTATCCATCGAGAAGTCATTCACCCTTGGCAACTACCATATTGACAACACACTCCTAAGAGCTGACCTAGTAATCAGGGACTTGGGGAGACACATAGATAGTAATCTAGCCTTTGACCATCATGTTTCTACAGCAGTGAGAAAATCATTCTATGTTGTGTAACTTATAAACAAAGGTATGGCATCTAGGTCTAAGGATGTCATTGTTCCACTGTATTTGGCATTCATCAGACCTATCACTGACCACAATACCCCCTTTGGTATGTACATAACTGGGCACATCCAAAAATTGGAATGTTTATAGAGGTTCCTCACTCAAAGAATACAGGGTGTAAGTAACATGTCATATGCAGACCACCTTAAGGCTCTATCCCTGTATTCTGTCTCCTACAGGATGTTGAGGGAAAATCTATGCCTGGCATACAAGACATTGTCAGACCCTGCCCTGATGGACTTCCTGCATATCTACAAAACAAACAGTACCAGAATTATCTGTTCTAAAGGCTTAAAACTTGCCTGTGATATAAATAGGACCTGCTGTAGAGACAGATATGCATCCCAGAGACTTCCCCTTTTCTGGAACAGGATGCCCATCCATGTGAAGCAGAGTTCCTCCCTAACCCAATTCAAAGTGACTTGGACATTTGGATGGAGAGGAGGAAATTCATCTCTGGTTTGGCACCTGTGTCTGTAATGGACACAGGCAGCCTGTAAATGGTTCATCTCCCAGGCCACTGCTTGTAAATCTTTCACCTCCCAAGACACTGCTTACACTAATCAGGGGTACGAGAACTTGTCAGAAATTTGGGATGCATGGCTAGGCTTAAAAAGTCAATTGTGGTCATAGCCTAGTAAACACATATGGACCTTTTTATAAAAAAGTGTTGTAAAATGTGACATAGGTTCAAATGGAGATGACAAAAAACAACTGTATAAAAGATCAACCTGCCAAACATTACTGTGTAGATGTAACACAAACGATGGAAACATGAATGCTGTTATATATAACTGGTAGAAATGATAACTTCTTATAATTCTGGCTGCTCTATCCATAGTATTTTGGAACATAAGTGGCCGAACAGGTATAGACAAAAAGGTAAGAGTATTGAATCATATCATGAAATGCAGAGTACAAATAGCACTGCCACAGCAGATAAATTTGGAAAGAACCGAGCATGTGAATTTGATAAAGTATTTCAGGATGGATATTCAGTAGACTATCGGGGACAAAGGAAAAGGGTAGTTCTTAATTACTAGACGAGCTTCAACAGTAATAGTAGAGGACAAAAGATAATAATGGTAGATTTGTGGTAGCAAGGGATACTGAAAATGGAGGAGGATTATGCTGTTATGTATTTACATTCTACCTAAAACTGCTATTATGAAGCTTAAGAAGATTTTGGGAGAAATAATCATCTTTCCGCAGGCAATATTACTTATAGATGGGGACTGGACTTTGATTTGCAACAGTTAGGATGCATCTGGGGACTTGAAGAGAAAATATAATAAAACAGGGTAGATTTCCGTAGAAAATTATTAAAATATTTGGTATGGAAGGCATGAATTCAGTCATAGGAATTTAGAGTGAATTTACATATTATTCCCCAGTGTACAATAACTGGGCTAGACTAGAAAGAAATTATATTTCATAGGAACATGTGTATTTCATTGAAATGTTTGACATCCACATTCAATACTTATTTCAGATCATGTGCCAAAAACAATTCAGATAAAAATGCAGTGTAATGAAAAATGAGACACTGGTGCTTCCTCACCCACTGGTTAAAAAGAGAGAAATTTAAGGAATGGGTTGTGTAAATTATTTGAGAGTTATTAGAGAAGATGGTAATTTCTTCAGAAATCATGGCTAGTAAGTAGAATGGAATGAAAGTGGAATTTAAAAATAGGGTAGAAGTAAAAGAGAAGGAGGTATGGTTAAGAAGCAAGAGGAATTATTTACAGGGCTGACAAATGTTAAAGTATTGCAGAATAAGGGGAATCTCACTGAACAAAAAGAGGTGCAACTGCTAACAAGAAAATAAGGGAGTATCTAGATAATATGTATGAGTTTAGAAAGATTGCTCTTAAACAACTTTTTTTTCAGAATAATTTCAGAGCACAAAAACTTTTAGCACAGTGACTTAGGCAACAGAAAGTAAGAAGGATTGTTACCAAACTGAGGGAACCTGTGAAAAGAAAAATAACCAGAGATCCTGGGAATTAGAAGTATTTCAGAAATGTTGTGAAAATTTGTATAAAGCAGAGAAATATGGAAATCAAGAAAGAACACAAATGGAAATATTTATGGAAGACTTAAGTATGCCAAGGTTAGAGGTAGATGAGGCTCAACAATAAACAGTTAAGATAAGAGGAGATAAGATAAAAACAGTGACGTACAATCAATCTGCAGAAAAGTCTCTAGGAATAGATGGCATTATTGTGGAAGTGTGGAAACTAGGAGGGAAAAAAGTGATAAAGATCTTAAAGTTTTGTTTAACAGTATTTAAGGAGGGGAGGCTTCAACATCCTGAAAGCTGTGGTAGCCCTAATACCTAAAAACGGTAAAGATCTATCAAACCCAGCTTTATATATGCCCATTTAAATTTAAAACCATGATTATAAAGTGTTTATGTCAGCAATAGATAAAAGAATGGCAAAGCAGTTGCCAAAATTGATAGATATGGATCAGTGTGCTTTTGTGGGGGGGGGGGGGGTAGGAAAACATTTAATGACATTAATAGAACAATTCTGATCCAGAGGGAAACAGGGTGTAAGGAAATACCACTGTTTTTAGTGGGCCTTGATGAAGAGAAAGTGTTTGACAGAGTAAGTTGGGATTTTAAGAGTAGGGCAATGGAATAATTTGTATTCCATGACACAGTAATAAGGTTAATTAGGAGGATATATGAGTGATCAGAGGCAAACATTAAAGTTGGAGGGTTTCTCTCTGGCAACTTGTGTCTGAACTGAGGAGCCAGGCAGGGTTTTCCCTTTTCCCCTTTGTTATTGTGTTATATTTAGAGCCATGGCAAAGAAAATAAGGGAGTCAGAAATTCAATGATATAATTGCTATGGTAATCAAGGAAACTTGACTTTATTTGCAGACAATATTATATTGTACTTGATAAAACCAGGAAAAGGACATTTTCATGTTGTGGAAGATCTTGAGACAGTTTCAAAACTGTTCAAGATGTAAAATTAATGCAGTTAAAGCAAAGGCTATAGCTGTAAACTATGCATCTTACACATGAATTTGCCCAGCAATACCCGTATTTATCCTTTTAGCAAGGTATCTCTGTGGGTATTCCAGCTGTTGCATGTGTCTGGACAGGTGATTGCCAAAGGGGGCATTATATTCAATGACTGGCCTAATGAGAGATGAGTAAAGAGGGACAATGACATCGCTAGATCTAGACACAATCCCATTTGTTTATAAGCTGTACAATATAGAAGGACTTTCTGATAACAATGAACACATGCTGATAAAAGTTAAGTCACTGTCCACAGAAGTTCCCAAATTCTAAACAACACTTAGCTTAAGCACTTGGCTTGTATCTAGTGCAATCCTTGCAAAGATAAGTGCTTTAAGTTGATTTTTTGCACTTTGATAAGATATTTATAAGTACTGCTGCTATATTTCTGAATTATTTATTTGGCCCTTTACCACTGTAAAGTGCCCTGACTTTCACTGACCCAGCAGCTGGTTTCTTTGCATTGTAGTCATTTTAAAAGTGTGTGTTTCTAGCTAATTTATTTGATTGGCCTGTTTGAATTCACTTTGGGCTAACTGTACTGTAATCTTACATTAAGAAGGCCTGTGACTGCTTTGTAATGTGGCCTGGTCTGTCTGAGCTGGGGATCACATAGGAAAGTTTTAAGCACTTTTAGTTAGTGCCTGTATAAATTCAGTACATTTACATGAATCTACTCATCATATAGCACTGGATAGCAGTGCCCTGTATAGTAGCAGACACCTAGAAGGTGAATTTTTCCTATATAACTACCTCTGAGACTATTTCCAGTAATTCGGTGATTGAAGAGAAATTACTTTCCTTGTTGAGAAGCATAAAGCAACTAGTGTGCTACTGAGGAGCACTACCCCTTATATTTAGTATTATATTGCCTGGTGTAGCCCCTAGTCCCAAAAGCACAATTAGTTGTCCTCTTTTAACCCCTCATGCACAACACCCTTGTAGCTCACCTAATAAAGACCTGGCATCATGGAAATGCACCTTCTCAACTTCTCTGTAGCCAGTTTGGTGGACATGGGTATCTTGAGACAATCTAGCAATTGTTGTATGCTCATTGACTATCATGTAATCCTTAAAGAAACAGACTCACTAGGTGATATGTGTGTGTGTGTGTGTGTGTGTGTGTGTGTGTGTGTGTGTGTGTGTGTGTGTGTGTGTGTGTGTGTATACAATATTAGTGGAGGCAAAGTTATTGTATATAAGTACACAGAATAAAAATCAGGTTGCCAGAAGCACACCTGCTACACCTACCACTCATAGTATGCACCTCACACATAAAACAGCTTATAGTGAAGCACTTCAATGCAATCTTCCCAGACCCCAAAGATCTCCAAGACACTCTACCTGCAAACAAAAGTCTTCAGCTAACCAAAAAACACTCAACAAAAGCAACACTTTACACTACACATACAGCAACACCAGCGGAGCCTCAACTAAAAAGCCCATAAGGCAAGTTAGTAGACTATCAAGGACTCTAGTCATAAAGGACTCCATTATGCAACATACTGATGCCTGACTCACCAGGCTGGACAATGAGAAAACAATCAGGAGTAAGGATCTGCCAAGTTATGCATGCGCTTAAGTCACTGCACCATTGGTAGCAGGATGACTCAGTCACAGTCCATGTAGATGTAAATGACTGAGACATACTCTCTAGACTATATGAAGAGAAACATTAGGGAGCTTTCACTCTGTGTCACAGGCTGCTTTGTGCCTAACACTGAGCAGCATTCTAGCTTCAACAAAGATTATGTCACAATTTGAAGAAAAGATGATTAATGTTAATAATTGGCTTAGTTTGTGATGTCATTTTAAGTGGATACAACATTTGTCAGCATGGGAGGATATAGTTAACTAGTCACGTTGCTTTGTCAAGGATAGTCTGCACCTTTCCTTCTAGGCTTTTGAATATTGGCTAAAACATTGTCCTCCCCCATAGAGCTTTTTTTAGGCAATGCCAAATTGACAAACCTTCTAACATAGCAAATTCAACCCATACGTAGGTTCATATGTAGGTACTAGACTATTGGTCGTAGGGCCTATATAAGCCTAGCCAAAAGGTACCCTGGCTTTCGCCACCCAAGAAAATTATTTTCCTGTGTCACTGTCGAGCAGAGCCACAGAGGTGATCCCCAGGGTGAATTTCCTATCTCCCATCCAATCATCAAGATTTTTCTTGAAGAGTGCTAATGAGGAGCTTTGTTTGATATAGATAGGTAGTTTGTTCCAAAGTATGGGAAGTCTCTGGGAAAGGAATCTATCCCTCCAGGATGTTCTGTTTATTGTGGTGACAAGGTTTAGGTCCCTACAGCATGTAGCTCGTAGGGATTGGGATTTCTTTAAGTGGAGTATGTCCAAAAGCTCTGGGTTTGCTATAGCTTTGTGTGTTAGGCAGAGACCGCCTCTGAGTAAGAGATATATGATGGAGTAAAGCTGCAGTTTTTTGAGACGGTCTGCGTAGGGCATCTGTTTGAGGCCGGTAATCCTCTTTGTGAGGTATTTCTGTGGCCTTTCCAGTTGTTGTAGATGTCTTGTGAGGTACATACCAAAAGGGGTGTTGTACTCTATAATAGGTCTAATGAGTGACGAGTAGAGGGGAACAATGACCTCTTTTTTCCTGGATGAGAAACCTTTTGTGATGAGGTGTGCCACGTAGAAGGATTTCCTGACTACTGTGGCAATGTGATTATCAAAGGAGAGACTACTGTCTACCTGTGTCCCAAGGTCTCTTATCACACTTTCGGTGTTAAGTAGACTACCACCTATGTGGTAGTTCATGGGTACAGAGTTTTTACCAAAAGGGATGACAATGCATTTTTTGGCATTGAGATTGAGGCCATGGCTTTGACACCAGGGATCTGTCTCAGTGAGGTCCTTTTGCAGGATGTCCACATCTTTTGGCATTTTGATTATGGCTCCTAGTTTGCAGTCATCTGCGAACTTCATTAGCCAAAGACCTTCTGTGTTAGCCTGTACTTCAGAGAAGTAGGTACCAAACAGGAGAGGACCCCGGACTGAACCCTGTGGTACTCCACTTGTCACTGGTCTGAAGTTGGATTTGGAATCTGCTACTTTCACAGTGTGGGTTCTGTCAGTGAGCCAGTTGGCAACTGATCTTGTGACATATGGATTTATACCTAGTTTAGTGAGTTTATCTATAATTCCAGAGTGGGGAATGGTGTCGAAAGCCTTGGCGAGATCTAGATAGGCTGTGTGAACCACCTTACCCTCATCTACGGCTTTGGTGACTGCTTCAAAGAAGTCTATCAGGTTTAGGAGACATGATCTGTCTTTTACAAACCCGAACTGGGTGGGGTCCTGAGTTTGGAGATTACCAATGTCATTGTTTATAAGTTCCATGATGATACGTTCCATAGCCCTGCAGACCAGGCTCATCAGGCTAATGGGGCAGTAGTTTCTGGGGTCCGTGGTGGCTCCCCCTTTGTGGAGTGGGATAACCATTGCTGTGCACCATTCAGTGGGCACATAGCCTGAGGTGAGGCTTTGACTGAACATGGTACTTAGGTAGGGTGCCAGTTCGTTCTGTAGTTCATGTAAAACACAGCTTGGGGTGTTGTCAGGTCCCATGGATGCTATGTTCTTGGCTTTGGAGAGTGTGCTTTTTACCTGTGCAGCTGTGATTACAGGAACTTTGCATTCCTGTTAAAGTTCCATGGGAATCTAAAGGTGCTCCTGTTTATTGCCAGCAAGAAGCTCCTCTCCCTCCCAACTATCCAAACCCTGGATAATGCAAACATCAGGGCAGTTACCAAGACATAGTTTAAAGTCACAGAGAATATCCTGGTAGTGCAAGATTTCAGTGCCTTCCACACATTTATACCAGTAACTACTTAGACAGTGATTAAAGGTGGAGGTGCCTCAGTATATATCAGCAACACAATGAGAAACCACATCTGGAAGCTGATGTGTTCCAAAGAACAGTATAAAGTAACCAAAAGAAGAACCAGGAACACACCATCAAGGAGTTTGATAACAAAAACTAGAACAGTAGCAAAGCTTTCGAGCAAAGCTCTTTCTCAATGCACAGGTATGTAATGGAGAATACATTTTATTTTGTATTCTAACATCTTCACTACGTAACTTAGTTCTTCTGTTTACATTAAAATATGGACTGGCTGTATCTACATCTAATCTATGTTGTAAAACTTCTGGCTTAACTCATCTCCATTATAACCTTTTTCTTCCAAATTTTTTATCAGATTGGAATTCCAAGATGGCTGCACACTAATCAAAGTCTTCAGTCTGCATTCTTCAAAAAAAGCCATAAAGAGATTGGCATAAATGGGAGCAAAAGAAGCTCCCATAGCCGTACCCTGGAGCTGCCAATAGCATTCCCCTAGGAAATAAAAAATGTTCTGCATACAATGTTATTTGCTATCCTTGTGTATTTTATTTATTCACGCTATCACACTCATTATTAATATTACTGTGTTGAGTTTAATTCTTATTATCTGGATTTAGGTATTGTATTTTTGGGAGTGGGAATATACCATTTCCCTTATGGGTTGGGCATTTTCTTATTGGTTGAGTGGGTTTATAAATATTCATAACGTTTTACTTTGGCTTTTTTGACTATGTATCACTGAAGAAGGCATTTTTTGCCAAAACCGGTCTGGTCATTAAAGTCATGGTTTCTTGGTAATTCATTGGTGTTTTCATTTACTTCGACTCACATATCTGCTGGCCAACAGTGGTTTTCATGGTACATTCCGGGCCGTGCAGTACCTACGCGCGGAGCATTGTGTTTGGATTGCACACTAATCAAAAGCATAACTTCAGCTCCCCCAGTGTGAAAACAGAAACTGAGAAAACGCAGTGCCATTGAAAATGTTTTCTGGTAAAATTCAGTTATTGGCTAGTAAATTCATGGCCTGGATAGCAGTAAAGAAGAAATTTGGAAAACCTTAAAGAAAATCAGCCAGAAAAAGGTAAAGAGAAAACTTTGTCTGCGGAGGATTCTGCGGCTGTTCAGCAAAAATCAGTTCAAGCTACAGTTTTGGTTCAAGAGGCAGCTTCCAATTATTTAGAGGAAATAGTAAATCAAATAGAGGTGATTAAAATAAATGTAGCATTGAAGGAATATATCAATTCAAACAACAAAAGTTTGGAAAAAGAGAAAAGGTTTTAACTAGCCTTTCAGATGTAATGATAAAACTGCAAAAATGATAGGTTGACATGAAGAAAAAGCTGGCTGAATATGGCCTGGATAGCAGTAAAGAAGAAATTTGGAAAACCTTAAAGAAAATCAGCCAGAAAAAGGTAAAGAGAAAACTTTGTCTGGGGAGGATTCTGCGGCTGTTCAGCAAAAATCAGTTCAAGCTACAGTTTTGGTTCAAGAGGCAGCTTCCAATTATTTAGAGGAAATAGTAAATCAAATAGAGGTGATTAAAATAAATGTGGCATTGAAGGAATATATCAATTCAAACAACAAAAGTTTGGAAAAAGAGAAAAGGTTTTAACTAGCCATTCAGATGTAATGATAAAACTGCAAAAATGATAGGTTGACATGAAGAAAAAGCTGGCTGAATATGACGTTCCCTAAGAAGAGCTGTTTAAAAAGTAGTAGAATTAGAAAACAAAGCATGCATAGACAACCTGAGATCTTCTGCTGTACTAGAGAAACTGTAAAGAACAGACTGTATTAATTTTATGAAAGCACACATAAGTAACTTGACTGGTGTTCCACAGAATAATTTGTTAATTGAAAGGCACATTGAGTAGATGCTTCAAATCGGGCCATGATAAAGCAGCCAAGGCCTATATTAATAAAGATGCAATCATACAAGCAGAAAGAGTTGAACCTGGCAAAATTGTGGCAAAAGGGCAAAGTATTAAAAATTGGAGACAGCAGAGTCTTTGTAGAAAATGATTTCCTGGAAGTTCAAAGCTATTTTTGAAGCAAAACAGGTAAGGGGAAATAAAAAAAGTTTATCCAACAAAAAGTGAGTCAAGAAGGAAAAGGGGAATCTAATTCTCATTCTTCTGATGGCAGGGTTCTTAGAGAGACTTTAACAGTGAAACCTTTTCCAACATTTCAAAGGAAAATGCTTGAGAGATAGGAAAAAAGCACAAGAGTTGACTAGAATAATCAGCAGTACCTTGGACATAAACCAGAGTCTGGTGTTAGAAAACAGAAATAAACAGGAAAAAAAACAACAACTCTGAAATTAGTGAATAAATGGAAGGTTATAAAGCATCTTATTACACTTGTGAAATATGGTTTTGCAAAAAAAACTGGATGAAAAACAATGGACTTTTGTTCACTTTGTTAAACTAGCGGGTGGAGTGTAAAACACATACCCCACTTCATAGGTTCCCTATTAGAACACCAAAGACGCATTCTTTCGAATGCATCTTGGTCGAACTCAAAAGCCTGAAACGGCAAAATATCGAAGCAGCTTTTAAGCGAATTCTTTCCCTGGGAAAGAATTCACTTGGCCGCTTCATTACTTTGCCATTTTTGGCACTGTATATTTAAGTAAGGGGGGTGTGGGGGTGAAGCCCCCCCATTTAATGTAATCTTTAAAGTATGTTTTTTTTTTTTTTTGTCGGAGCAGCAATTTTTTTCCCTAGGAAAAAAAATCGCTGTTCTAACATTCAAAATTGTAAGCTTTCGCTTACATAGGGTCGATTAATCGCTGTTCGCTTTTTAAGTGCTCAGTGATCTAATATAGACCCCCACTTTATATCATTAATGTTTAGGAGGACACTAAAAGGGGGACGCTAGCTGTAAGCAAACAATTTTTGTTCTTATTAATATTTGTATAAATCTTTACATGATATACCCTGTATGTTATATGCAGTAAAACAGGTTTGTGTAGTATGTAGTCAGTGGTATTTTAAATGTGGAGGGGTCTTTTCATTGACTGTGGTATGTGTTAAAGTAAGCAAGTATATTTTTAGTTGTAAGAAATATAAGTTTTATGGTATAGGAAGAGAAAAAGGCTGGACAAAAGCAAATTTAATGCTCACATACTGCAATCTTGGGTTTCTACCCCAGAAGTGGTGGTAGGGTGTAAATGTGCACTGACTGTATTATATGTACAATTAGGATATTTTCTCTTTTTATTTTACAAAGTGAATATCTAGATTACTGCTTTTGGCTTAAGCTGTAAACAAGTATTTGTAAGCATGTAGACTTATAAATAAGACAAAATGATGATAGCTATGAAAACGCTAAGTTTCTTACAAATGCAAATATATTAGGTTATTTCTTTTCCACTGGTATATGTTCAGTGATGCCAGGATGTCTGCAGCAGCAGGCAGCTGTACATTCTTTTCTGAGTGAAATTTATGAAGCCTTATTACTGAACACATTTCCACGAAGACAAGGTCTGCAAGTACAAACAATTAATCTTAAGAATTCTGAGTATTCTGTGTTGCGGGACATGCAAAGTTTAAAGGTACAATGGCAAGAAGTACAGTGAAACAATTAAGTCTGAAATTACTGGAAGTTAATAAGATGTAACAGCATCCCTTGCAGCCTTAATATTTTAATGTAGTTAATAGAACAGTGTACAACTTAGTTTTATTTAAAGATAGCTAGTGCACCTTTTCTTAGGGCTAAAATGTAATGTTTTCTGAAAGCATATAAGCTGTTTATCATATCTGGTAGTGGAAGAGAGATAAAGAAAATAACAAACAGCAATCAGCATAAATGGAAGCACAGTCTGTAGCATGTGCTTTGGCATGGGTAATATTAATTTTGAATTAGATAATGCTTGTAGGTGCAGCTGTCAATTTGAGACAATTATTCCCTTCTGGAGGGTTAAACTTCATGTTTTGAAGATGTACATAGTTTTGTAAGTTTGTTCCAAGTTAATAGGGTATGGGGGTGTTTTGTATTTAGATTTTTGTTTGAGGGTTTTCATTAAAACAAAAAGTCTTGACAAATGTGACATAGGTTCAAATGGCGATGAGAAGAAACAACTGTGCTAAAGATCAGCCTGCCAAACATTAGTATATGGATGCAGCACAAAAGATGGAAATACACATTCAAAATCTTCATGTAAAATAGGTGGGAACAATAACTTTTTATCATGATGGCTGTGTTGTCCATATTATCCTGGAACATGAATGGCCTTACAGGTATTGATAAGAAGGATAGCATATTGAATTATATTAAGAAATGCTGAGTGCAAATAACAGTGCTGCAGGAGACCCATTTGGAATGAAATGAGAGGATTTCAGAATGGATATTCAGCAGAATGTCAGGAACTGAGGAAAAGGGAAGTAATTATATTAATTGTTAGAGGGGTTCCAACAGTGATATACGAGGAAAATAAAGACAAAAATGGTAGATTTTTGGTAGTAATTGGCTATTGGCAAGGGAGGAGGAAGATTACAATGGTGTGTATTTATATTCCATCAAAAACTAAAATTATAGAAATTAAGAAAATTTTGAGAGAAATAATCAGCTTTCATGAGGGAATATTATTTGCAGATGGGGACTAGAATTTGATTAGCAATAGTGAGGTTATATCGGGGGCCTAGAAGAGACAATATGACTAAAAAGGGTAGATTTCTGAAGATATTTATGAAAATATTTGGTACTGAAGTTGTGAATTCAGTTGTTGTAGTAATTCTGACAAAATTTGCATATGATTCCCCAAGGTACAATAACTGGGCTAGACTAAGCAGAAATTATATTTTACAGGAGCATTTGCATTTAATTGATTGCTATCAACATGCATCCAATAATAACTTCAGATCACACACCAATGAAAACTACGATAAAAATGCAGGGCTATGAAGTAAAAATAAGACACTGGCACATTCCTACCCACCTGTTAGAAAGAGAGGAATTTAAGAAATAGGTAGTAGAAATTATCTGAGAGTTATTAGGAAAGAAATATCTTTTGAAGTTATGGCGAGTGACTAGGATAAAATAAAAATGGAGTTTAAAAATAGGGTTGAAATAAAAGAGAAAGACATATGGATAAGAAGTAATAGAAATTATGTATAGGGGCTGACAAAGATTAAATTATGGCAGAAGAAGGGAAATCTCATAGAACAAGAAGAGGTGCAAATGCAGAGGGCTAAAGCGAAATTTAGGGAGTATATGGATAATTTGCATGAGTTTAGATAGACTGCAGTTAAGCAACTATTTTTTGATAACTCCAAAGAACAACAACTCAAAGTATGTACTCGTTTGACAGGAGAAGGCTGAATTGCTGGTGGAAAGCTTATTATATGCTTATCTGATTGGCTTTAGGGCATAGCTATTGTAAAACTTGCTTTTTTCTGCTTGCATATAAACCTTGCATATGCAAGAAGCTGCTGTTTGCACAGAGGTGGTTAGTAGTGACTTGCATGTACACAATCCCCAGAAGATGGAATTTCCCTATAAAACCTACCTTGGAATTTTACCTCAGTCACATACTACTCACTGAGCAACTAGTTAGCTCAATGAGCAACATCACTGCATTTATTTAGGACTATTTAGGTCTAGTTTAAATTATTACAGCACCCAGGACTATTTCTGCTCAAAGACCATCTGGTTTGGGTGCTGGGCAGCATTGCTGGATAAGTTAGCAGTAGATTACACTAAGTAAGCACCCATCCCAAGTCCAGTTGCAAGCACCCTCTACTCCTATCTCTTGCAAAGTACACATTAGGAACTGCAACCATGTTTAGGCACTTTCCTGCTATCTGTGCATCTAGCTTGGTGGACATGGGCATCCTGAGGCAATTTAGCAATTGCCTTATGTACACTGACAACCACTTAATTTTGGAACAGACAAATACAGTATGTGAGAGATGTAGTTGCACAATGACACTGGAGGTTAGGCTCTCACATACAGACATAAAAAAAAAACAACAAACAGGTTGTTAGTGACACACACATTCCACTTACTGCACCTAGAAAGGACCAGACACATAGATACACTTATGCGGAGGTGTCCAAATGTAACTTGCCCAAACCTCAAAGGCATCTCAGGAACAGTCCTCAGAAACTCTTCTTGTACATAAATAAGACAATTCCCATCACAATACATAAAACCACATCTCATTGTGTCTCAACTGCTAAGCCCATAAGGTAAAACACTCCATAACCCAATATTTTGGTCATAGGAGACTCCATTGTGAGACACACTGATGTCCCTCTTACCATGCTGGATAAGGAGCAGGAGCAGGTCACAGTTAGTTGCCTGTCAGGGGCCATGATCTGCCAGATCATGCATGCACTCTGGTCACTTAACCCCAAGTAGCAGTATGACTCAGTCAGAGTCCATGTGGGTATAAATGACCTGAGATATATCTCCTTGGACTACATGAAGAGAGACATGTTTGAGCTCTCAGAATATTGGTCACAGGCAGGTATGAGCTTAACACTGAGTAGCATTCAACCATCTCCAAGGATGATGCCACAATACCAACAGAAAATTATTGATTTTAACAATTGGCTTAGCTTCTGGTGTCATTCTAAAGGGATGCAATACTTGGCAGCCTAGGAGAACATGGTTGAAAAGCCATGCTGCTTTGCCAGTGATGGTCTTTACCTGTCACCACTAGGCATTTGGATATTGGCCAAAACATTATCCACCCCTGTAGTGCCTTTTATAGCACCCACATCAGGGGAAGAAGACAACGAGGCCAAAGGAAGACAATAAATACAGAAGGAAGGATAAAAACAAGACACATGTCATGCCAGTAACTCACATGATTTTCAATTTATCCAGGCATTGTTTCACAAAGTCTGAAAATAAACTTTTAAGTACAGGTTTGTTGTTCATTCTTACCAGTGATAGTAATATGACTGACATGCTGACTGATTTAAGACTGTTTATTAGAAATGTTGATTTGAAAGTTTTATATCAAGGATGTGAAGCAAACACTAATTCTTTATGTAAATCAAGTACATTTATTCCTGTCTATTCACTGTTAATTGAAGTTTTTTTAAATGTTTGTAAAAATGAGATGACATTTCTTCTATAATAATAATGTGTAATAGCAAGTTTTATAATTTATCAAAACCAGAATTTGATGTCCTTACAAATTTAGAGAAAAATACTGATATTGTAATTAGACAAGCTGCTAAAGGAGGTAGTATAGTGGTTTTATATGCTGATAAATATAATTCAATGATGAATGAACTATCAGATGTGAATGTGTATGGCTGTATTACTATTCACAAGTATGACATTAATTCTTTGATTTCTAATTTTAAATCACAAATGTATGATCAACATATGACAGGTATCTTGAATGCTGAGTTATTTGAAATTTTTCATGTTTTTGAGCCCCTTGTCCCAATTATATATGGATTGCTAAAAATACATACCCAGAATTCACTCTTACGACCTATTGCTTTGGGTTAGTGATGGATAACCGATCCCATCTCAATTTATTTAGAAAACATTCTGAGAGTAGAAGCTGATGAAAGTAAAATTATATTATGTGATACTGAGCAATATTTAAGGAAATCATCTAAAAGGTATACACATCAAAATGGTAATTTAGATTTTTATATGGTTGCAATGGATGTCAAATCTTTTTTCACAGTTATACCTTATATTGAAAGTACAGAGCTTATACAAAGTTAGCCATCTCAGACTACAAATTTTTCTAAGAGGAAGATTAATTTAAATTGTCTATTAATGGAACTGATTCTGGAAAAAATATTTTTAGTTTGATAATAATTAATATATACAAGAAATAGGTGTTGCAGTGGGCACAGCTTGTCCCAACTCATATACAAAATTAGTACTATAAAGGGAAATGAGGTTTGACACTTCAACCTCTGGAATATATACATTATTGTGTGTTTTTTTGTTGATGATGTATTTTTGATCTGGCAAGGTGATGTGACTAATGTGGAAATACTACACAAATATTTAAAATCTACCAAAGACTTTTTGAGATTTGAGCTAAAAAAGAGATGGATTCAGCAATTAATTTGGTGGATGTCAATCTAGTTAGACTTGATAGAGATATACATATCTATTTTACAGCAAAAGCTGTAAAAGTAATTCAAATTTATCTAGGACTATTTTGCATTTATCCTACATGTTTAAACACTTATTTTAAGGACAGTTTATAAGAATATTGGTTTATGTCTCAATATGCAGAATTAAATGAAAGCTTCACGAATCTGATAAAACATTTTGAAGAAAAAAGTTGTAACAGACAGGAGCTAATGGCAATTAAATAAGAAGTTTTACAACATAGACTAGCTACAGCCTGTCCATGTCACATGTGAACAGGTGAAAGATGTTATTTAGTGAAGATGTTAGGAAACAAAATAAAATGTATTTTCCATTAACATACTCAAGATATGGGGGAGTCTTTGGTAATATTATTAAAAGAAATTGGAGTATATTGACTATAGAAATGAACATTTTGAAGGTTATGGGTACATCTCTGAACTTTGAGTTTAAAAATAAAAATAATTTGAAAAGAAGATAGTGTTATAAGAAATCAAAGTTTAATAACATTTCTTCTAAATGTGGGTGGTACTGTTCTATGCAGAGCTTGTTCAGTGTGTACATATATTAAAAATACCTTGGATTTTGTAAATTTTAGGACAGGACACTCATATTACCTTAGACAATATGTTGACTGTAATATAACGCACTTGATATATTTAGCAACTTGTAAATTTGATGCACTCTATGTAAGTAAGATAAATCATTCTCTTAAAGAATGTATTTATGAACATATTACAGATATTAATAAAGAAAAAGAGACAAATGCTTTAGCATGTTATGTGAAACAGCAAGTTAAAGAACATAGATTTCATTTTCAAAAGATAGAGGTGATATCTTTGAATCTTAGGGGTGGAGATATTATTAACTATACGTAAAGTATAGAGTTTAAGTGAATTCTTGAAATTGAAGTTTTTAATCAACCAAACTTGAAACATGTTTTGAAGAAGATAGGCTGACACATTAACTTTATGGTGTTCTTAATGAGTGATGTCATTTAACATGTGATGAGTTACATTAAATAAATAAAGGTTTTTCTTGTGTATTTTAACATTCACCTGAAGAAACAATAGTGAAAACAAGTTTGTGTTTCTATATATTTAATAAAGAAATTGTTACATAGAGCTGCAAACCTAAGTTTTTTCTTCTTGAAAAGTATGAACTCACCAAAACATTAGTCACTGGTGATGACCGTATTAGCCTTTTTAGGAAAGGGTTTACATTCATTCCTACGTCACACAGATTTTTCTAAATTACTTGTCAAGTTAAAACTGTTCATCAGGAAGTTGAATTTTGAGTTGATCTCTTCAAACAACAATGATCAAAAACATTCTGATCGACCCATGCTATTTTTACAGTAGAACACTTTTGTGAAGATGATTTCAGATTCATACCTGGGAACAATTCACTCTTCACTGCTAATTTAACTTCAGTTGAGAGACAAATATTATAGGGTCTGTCAGAAATAGAGACATTTAAGTTATGAAACCTAATAAGGGTGAGGGTGGGGTGCTTATGGATTCAGTGGATTATTCCAGCAAAATACAGTCTGTGCTGTATAGAGATTTAGCATATGAGAATGCATCCAGGAACAAAGTATTTATTGGCTGCTATAAAGTTAACATTTATTTGATGCAATTATGCAGAGGGCTACAAGATATAATAACTTTCTTTGGCATCCCCAATGTACATAAAGATTCTGTCAATCCACCATTGAGATCTGTTGTGACAGCAGGAGGATCGAAGACAGGGCCATTCACTTTGTATATACATAGAAATGTGAAGAATGTTTTTCATAATAAATTGTATATACCAAAGGATTCATTACACTTTCTACAGAATTTGACAAATATTTCATATCACGACCAGCCTATATTATTGGCTGTTGATGTAATTTATTTATTAATGGTTATACCTCATACCACAGGTTTGGCTTTGTTTTTGAAGTCATTACAGCATGGAATAAATTAGTGAATAACGATGTTAGGAAATTGTGGACGAGATCCCAAAAGAATTGCTCTCAGTGTAAGTCTGCCCTGATTCCAAAAGACTTGCCCTCTGTGTAAGTGACTTACCTCAGTGTAAGGCATATCTATTAACAGGCTTACTAAGGGAACCAGATTCCAAAACACCTGTTGTCAGCCTGTTCTCAGTGTAATTGGCCACTTACACTGATAGCAAGCCTTTTGGAATTGGGACCTAGGAGAATTTATGGAAATTTGTTTGAGAATTAGAGAACTACAATTATTTCTTTTTTGATGGCATTTTTTCCACCAATTAACAAGTGTGGATATGGGGCTGCTTCTGCCTCCATATATGCAAATTTTGATTCGCAGTTTAAGGAATACACCCATTATTACCAACGTTTTTTAGATTATATTTTTATTTTGTAGCAAGGTGACTTACATCAATTAGAAGAATTTATTGCTTAAATTACTGATTCAACTACTTTTTAAAATATACTTATTCTTATAATAGTAAGATGATTAATTAGATGTGACAATTTCTAATTATACTGTTATACATAGCTTCATATCAAATATTTACAGACAAATATATTTTCAAACTCATTTAATTCTTAAAGCTGCTGCTCTTATTTTCAAAGGGATAACTTCTTTATTTATCTGGATTAATATCAGATGTTGGGGTTTTCTCTGATGGATAAAGTGTTAAAAATGTTCTTAGACATAAGATACCTAGATAAGCTTTTGTATATTGTCAAAAATGATGTGAGTAGGGCTAGAAACACATTTATACCTATTTTGGGAAATAATATGGTTAATGTAAAGGGTAGTCCCATCTCCCAGACTTCCAAAAGGTTAAGAATTATGATTTTGCCTTATTCTTAGTGAGGCTACTAAGTTTAGATCAGGAGTGAAATGATATTGGTATTCATCTTTTACTGAAGAGTCAAACATAAAATTAGGAGATGAACTACTAATAGACTTCCATCAAGCTAAAAATATTAAGAAATATTAGAGAAGGGAAAATGAAAACCTACTAAAATAACATGCAGTAATTATAAAGAAGGTCCAAGTCTAGACAATATAAATATTATAAACATAGTTTTGATAGTCCTTATGTTGCTGTACTTGGATATGACAGAAATATAGGGCATTACAACTGGGAAACTAGAGGAGTTGTATACCTTGCAATGTGCTTAACTTGCACAAGCTTTTATATAGGTAAAACAGAAAGACAATTATGTTGGACAATCTATGAGCATTGTTTTATTAAAACTGGCAATTGCAAAAATGTCCTTTTGTAAACATTTTTGTCCCATATAATAAAATGTCCTTTTTGTAAACATTTTTGTCTTGCATTGATTTTAAGAGATTTCTTTTCTATATCAGAAAAAGTTGAAAAGAACAATAGAGGTGGTGCATGAAGAAAATAGATTAGAATCGCGAGAACTGGTGTGGCAATCAAAGATAAATGCCACACATTTACCCGGGTTAAGTGATTATGTATGGATTTCTAGTATATTAAGATTATGATCTGCCAAGTTGTAATTATATATATATATATATATATATATATATATATATATATATATTTTTTTTTTTTTTTTTTTTACTACTCTAAGATGTTCAACATTTAAAATTTGATTTTTACTTTTATTGGAACAAGTATCTATATTATAGTATTGTTTTTGAACAGTTTTAATGCATTTCTATTAATTAGTTAGTATACATCATGTGGGAATGTTAACTGGAGAATATAAACAGGGTTGAAAACACATCATCTATGTAATAAACATTTCCTGGTGGCTGAGGTACATCTGGAATATTTGGTTATTTGTATATGAAGTGTATAACTTGCCTATGTGAGGGACAGGGACTATGATCCTTGGATCCACTCCATTGTCCCAAATAGGTCTGTTGGCCACCAATGATATGGTCTTTCAAGCCACATCACTGGTACTCAACTGGTTAAAAAAAAAAAGTGTTCACAAATCTGATTCAATAAGCAGTTCACCAAATGCAACCTGGTACTAAAAGCATAACAGGAATATACATTGCTGTCCTGCATATAGGGTTCCGATATCCACATCTAGATTATAATGATACACTGACCACTTACAGAGATATAGGTCTTTGGCCTAGCACCCCAAACCCCTTTCTCACTACTCTGTCTGTGAACCAGAGTCTTCCAGTGCCCCTTACCTATGATTATTGTTTTCAAAGAAGTTATTATTTAGAGACACAACACATACAGATACACATATATACAGACACACACACACACACACACACACACACACACACACACACACACACACACACACACACACACACACACACACATTTCCCAGGGAAGGCTGGTTCAATTTTCCAACTCGCCATGGTTTTCTTTTTGGCATGGTACTGCATCTACTCTAGATATGGCTGCACCCCAAACACCCTGGTTATCTCATCACTTTTGATTTAACCAAATATAAAATATTAAAAATAATACCTCACTGGCAGTGTGAAGACTTCACAATTTTGTTAACTTCAACCTACAATGCTAAATAATACCTTCTTCTCAAGTTATAAAAACAGTAGATCAGTAAATAATAAATACCAATCCCAATAATCTTAAAAGTGAATAAATAAATATTTGCCTAAATAATACAGACAGTGCTGACAGAAATTAAATATGCAGAGCTCAAGACAATGCAAAAAAATTAAAATTAACAGTCAGACGGGAATATTCAAAGAAGTCTTAGCTAGATAAATTAATTAGCTTTTACTGAAAAAACATTGGACCTATTTCTCTAAGTCAGTAACAATATACAAGACAGAGTTCAAGCAGAAGACATTCATAGACATTGCCATTAAGATTTTCTAAGCAAAGACTATAAATTGGTTTAATTCCCGCTATGTAAATCTTAACTCATCATTCAAATCCCACAGAAAACAGAAATCGTGACATCAAATTACAGCTCTTATTTTTCCTAGAAAAAAGACTCAACATTTTCCACATTCATACTCCCGTACAATGGAAGAAGCTGCGGTGGTGCAGCAGTAGCATTGTCGCCTCACAGAAAGAGGCTCTCCCGTTCAATTCTCGGCTGGAGCGCCTTCTGTGTGGAGTCTGCATGTCCTCCCCATGGTTGAGTGGCATTCGAAAGACATGCATGACTGGGCGTGCCTTCGTTGAAGGTTGGGTGTCGGACTGGCACCTCGGCACCATAAAAATTGACTGCCAATCATTAGTGGAATGGCGTTCTGCTGTGGCGACCCCCTAACCAGGAAAAGCCGAAAGAAGAAGAAGATACTCCCATACAATGGAAGAGTTTCTCATCTGAATACTAATGACAGCCTCCTTTGAAGAGCATTTAACTGCAACTGTTTAGCCTCTTTTCTTCCCAACTCATTTTTATGACATTCCCGCACTTAGGTTCTTCATATGCTTGCAGAAAGTTGTACTTTACATTTTAATTATAAATCTTATTCATTCCCTTTTTTACTTTCAATTCGTTTTTTTTTTTTAATCTTTTGTTTTACTCAGAAAGGCCATGTATTCTCAGGTCATATAAGGACCCATATTGCAGATTACACAACTTGAATATACTTGAATATAACTTAAAAATGAGCAAACAACACGAAATAAGAAAGAAATGAATACACTGCATTCTTAACTCTGTTTTCTACCCTGGTATCACAGCATTTTCAGAATTAATGAGCTGAAGAATAAAGGTCCAGCCAGCCTCTGTAAATCCCAGATTAAAGTTATGTTCAGCAGCAGATCTTGTACATACCAGAGAAAAAAAGCTTCAAGGGACATTTCTTCAGCCAGTGAAAGCTGAAAGTTGCAACGTTGGGTAGTGGTTGCTACATGTAACCAACATTTTTCAAGAGATCTTCATACAGGATAGGTGAATCAAAATGAAGAATATAAATTGAGTGGTTTGTTCTGTTCTGTAGTTTAGCTTTGTTTGGTAGAACATTTAAACAAATTAACTTTCCAGAGCCAGAGTTCATCTTGACATTCCCAGCTACTAGAGAATCACCCCTTGAGTTATTCTTATACCAAAATAAAGTAGAAGGTAATATAATTTCATTTGACAATATATTTTATATAGAAACATAGGAGCATAGGAACATGTGAATAATACAAGGCTAGCTGTCACTGGGACCATAAGACACCTAGCAATATACACCTTTAGGTAGATAAACATAAATGTTCTTGCTAACCTTGCTCACCTCTCAAATTGTGGAGAGTCCTACATGATAAGCCTTGTATAAACCTGTGTTTACAAATCCAGTGACCAAAGCTAGCCTTAAAGGTAGCCAAAATAGTACTTTGTATGGGTCTATATCAGAAGATCGAAACACCAAAAGAGTGAATGCTCTTTAATCAAATGCTAATACTCAAAAGCACACAATATCGAAGGTACTGAACAGCGATTTTTTTCCCACGGAAAAAAAAATTGCTGGGCCGTTGTCGAGACTTTGCCATTTCCTCCACTGTGGTGCAATCTCGGAGTTGGTATATTTAAGTAGGGGGTAGGGAGGACAACCCCCCCCACATCGGGTGGTGTGGGGGCAAACCCTCCACACTTTATTTTGTCTTTGGATTTTTTTTTTTTTTTTTTGGAACAGTGATTTTTTTCTCGGGGAAAAAAAATTGCTGTTCCATACGTTCGATAGTGTGTGGTATCAGGTATTAGCATTCGATTAAGGAGCGTTTGCTCTTTTGGTGTTTTGATCTTCTAATATAGACCCCTTTGTATGACCTATAGTGACAACTTATTCCACAGGCTGAGAATACACTGTGTTAGGGATCTTTCCCCACAATAAGACTTGTTTATCTTTTGGGTTAGATTTAAGACCTTAGTGTGTCTGTTTAATGAGACACTGCTTTTGCAAAGAAATATAAAGTAAAATAGGATTGGGTCTTTCATGGCTTGAAAAGCCAGACACAGATCACCTGGGAGCAGCCAGTAGGCAAGTGAGTATAAGGAAAATTGTACTATTTTTTCAAGATAGGTGAAGGATATAAGACCTTTAATTTTCTCATTAGAACTCTTTTGGGCCTTTCCATCAGAGAGGTATGCTTGGATTTATACATACCAAAGATGATACTGTATTCGATGATGGTTTAGATGAAGGAAGAATGAAAGAGGAGGGTGACTTCTTTGGCTCTTCAAGATATTACCCTGGTAATTAAATGGGTCATATAGAAGGCCCTACTGCCTGTGTTTTCACTATCACAATCTCCTGACCATGGTGAAAACATGATAATGAAATGAGAGAGTGTTTTCCACCCTGGTCTCATATGACCATCTCTTCTGAAAAGGAGACTATTTTGAGGTGGGAGAAGCTTTTTTTGCAGAATGCTACTGTGCTGCACATTTTTGCATTTAACTTGAGACCATTTTCAGTACTCCAGGTATCGGCATATTCCAGTACGTGTTGGATCTGATTAGTATCACTGGATGAGCAGATAACAGTACAAAGGTTGCAGTCATCAGCAAACTTGGTCAGCTACACTTCTGGGATATTGACTTGGATGCCCATAAAATAAATGCCAAATAGGAAAGGGCCTAGCATAGATCTCTGTGGTATTTCACTCATTACAATTTTACATTCAAAGAATGTACCAGCAGTTTTCATAATCTGTTGGATAGCCATTTTGCAGCCCAGTAGACAACACAGAGGTTTATATTAAGTTTGTCTAATTTTTGAATAATTCCAGGGAAGGAAATAGTATCAACAGCTATGGCCCAGACTGACTATATAAAATGTACAAGTGTTCCTTGATATGGTACTATATGCCAATCTGTAATTTACTACTTAAATAGACATTTTTATGCAAACAATTTAAATTGCATTGTTGGAAAAATTACAAATGATTATTTTAAGATGTTTAAACATGATTTTGTTGTCTTTCACCATTCTATTTTGCTGTGAAATGGTTATAATTATTTTAATGTTCATTTTTGTGGTGTTTGTTGGTTTCTTTTCTAGTATTTCTTTCTCAGTTCTCATTATAGCTGTAATTATTTTACTGTTTATTTTTGTAGTGTTTGTTGGCTTCTGTTTTATACAAGAACTGTTAAAAAACAGTATTTTCAAAAATAAAAAAAAAGAACAAAAAGCATTATTGGATGAAATTAATGTAAAATCATATAGTTTGTTGATGTGGCTGATTGGGGGTATGCATCCAGAAATCATAAGCATATCATTCTGAAAATCACTCTGTAGACATGTCTATATTATTCTCAAAACAGTTTAGCCAGAGGTTAGGTATGGTAACACTATGACTCATCATGTTTACTGGATACTTTTAATTGTTTTGTAACATCTTATTTGGTTTACTTTTTTTTTTGTAATTTATCTGTCTTATTCTCCCTGCAAAGCTTAATGTTGAGTTGCCAGGAGAATAGTTTTCTTTTGTTGGAAATTGGAAGTTTTCTGGTTCATTATTGCTTAAGAATTTTTGTAGGCTCATTTATACAACCATCTTGTTTCACAAAGTCCAGTTTAGAATGAACATTTCTATTTAGTAATAATGCTGATGGTCAGAGCGTGTCTCATATATCACCAGGTGACAGTCCCTTGATATAGCTCACCTCCCACCACAGCTCTTCAACTGAAGAAGAAAAAGAAGGACTTTACTGTAGAAAGCCAGTTGCTACATTTGTAGCAAGCAGCTTACTACAGAAAGATCCACACATACCATCGGCAAGACTTCCAAAAAAAAAAAAAAAAAGACTTAGCACACATGAAGGACTGACGTGTCTTTCTGTACTGGCATTCAGAAATGTCAGTACAGAAAAAAAAAAAAGCAGGAACAGCACTTCCTGATCACTTCAAATAGTATGTGCCTGGGCCAGCTGCCCCCTTCACTCCACTCTTGCTACAATTAAGGGTCCAATAATCTTGCAATTAGACAGAGGACAATTTTCACATCAGTATCCTGAAGAAGAAGATGGTTTTCCTTGTGCTGCGGGAATTTCAGGAACTCTTCCTCCAGGAATGATCTGCATCCAAACACACTATGTTTGTTATATGGTGTACAAAAAAGCAAGGATGAACCAAATTATACTTACTTTGCAGAGAGGCTATGAGGGTTCATGAGTTAATCCCTTTGCATCACTTTCAAATTGCAATGCACATTCCAGGGAAAGCCAGCTGCCTAGTGGATGGGATCAACAGGTCCATCCTATTGCCTCAGAAGTTGTCTTTCAATTCCAAAGCAACTCAGCAAATGTTCAGCTACCGAGGCCAGCTTTACTGCTACCTTTTTGCATCACCACCCAACACAAAGCGCATCTACTTTGCCCTGATCCTGCTCTATTCTGTCAGTAGCCCATCCAGACTTCTATATACTTTTACCCCTATTCCCTTATCACCAGATTTCTAAAGAAAGCAGCAGTATGCAAATCTAAAGTAATCCTCATTACTTCATTTGGGCCCAGGCAAACTTGACTTTCTTTGCTAAGGCCTCACTGTGAAAGTGCCCATCCTCAATTGGATCTACTGTCTCATCCATCCAGACAGCCTGACCTGGACTTAGACAGCCTGAAGTTGATTGTATGTTTTTTATAATTCCATTAGTGGCCACAAAACCTTTCTTATCTTAGAGTTTGGCTCACATTTTGCCAGCCTCACAGAAATAATTCACCTATATAAAGTTTATTGAAGCAAATGGAAACATTTCTCAGTACAGGTTGTTGAATATGGTATAGATGCATATTTCATTTCAATCACAGTGGTCTTGCAATTAATGTAGGGTTTATTTGAGGCTTCTTCTAGTTACCTTTTGCTCAAAGTACAGCTGACATACCTTTCTAACTTTCATAGTGTTTTTCACAACCATTCGTTCACATAACATAAGCTCTGTAAGGCTTTCCTGAAAGGAACATCTGTGCTACATCCACCAGTAAAAGACTCCACAACTGAAAGCATCTCAGTTTTGTACTTGAATCTCTAACTAGAGCATTCTTTGAAACAGCCTCTTCTGCAGATTTAAAATTCCTGACTGGGAAACTATTCTTTTTGTAGCCCTAACTTTAGCCAGGGAAATCTCAGAATTAAAAACTTTACCTTCTACTCCTCCATATTTGTTTTTTCACAAGGACAGAGTATGTTTAAGAACCAATCCATCCTTTATTACCAGAATTGTTCCAGACATAAATCTAAATCATTCTATACATTTACCTGCTTTTTCCCTACCCATTTTAATAAGGGAGAATACCCGTTGCATACTCTAGATGTGCATAGACAACTTAGATTTTTTCTCCACAGAACTAAAACAATAAGAAAGAATATTCAGTTGTTTGTCTGTTTTGCTCCAAATAAACTTGGTTGGAAAGTTTCCAAATAACTCTGTCCAGACAGCTTTTAGATTGCATTTCTTTTGCATACTTCTTGAGAAGCAAGTCATTGCCTACTAAACCAAAAGTTCATTCTACATGTTTTTTGCAGTTTCTACTGCTTTTTTAAGAACCCCATTGTAGACAAAATGTGTACTGCAGCAACATGGTCTGCATTGCATTCCTTTGCCAAGCATTACAAGCTGGATATAACTACCAGATCCAGAGTATCTTTGGAGCTACAGTTCTCATAGGTTCATAGCTTCATATGCAAGTACTAGGCTAACTGCCCTTGTGGGTCATTTTATGCCTAGCCAATATCCCTCAGATTGGACAGAGAACACTTTTGACTAGTTTTTCTGCATAACAAGGGCCAACCTCATATATGTTGGAGATATTGTATAGCAGATGGGAATTACTGTCACATGATAAGTGAATGCCCAGTGGTAAAAGCTTTTTGGCTGTATTTGCTATGTATTTTGATCACATATATGATGTAAATGATACCAGTTTTTTCTTTGTTATTTTTATTTGGAATTAATTTACTTTTAATCATATTCTCATATTTGGAACTGTTAGGCTTCTCATCTGTCTGTTTATCTATCCCCTGACTAGCTCAGTACCCACTCCCCTGTTTATAAACCTACAGTTATTCTACTTATAACTATTATAACTACAATCTCAAGAACTTATCTAAGTGTGTTGAATATTAAAACAAATTAGGGAACAGCTTCTGTATCTTTAAGTGCCCTAATGTTTATTGACTCTGCTATACTACAAATCAACTTAGTATACATTTTGCCATTGATAGTTCATGGTGTAACTGTGTAAAACTTGTTACTTGTTGTTCTTCTATTTTTTTAATAATGTACAAATGTATCTGTTTTTACTTCATGTCCGAATGTAATGAATAATAATTGTGGAGCTTTTCTTCCCGGGCCTCCGGTGAAAAAGGACAGGCATCCAGTCGGACTTTCCTGGTAAACAACTGAATAAATAAATAAATAAAAATCTGTTTATCTATCTACTATCTGTCTATCTGTCTAACAACAAGGTCCCAAGGGCCCTTTTCAACTATGACTGAAGCTCACTAACAAGCAAGTGCATTACATTAAAGATCAGTAGATTACATTGCAATTTCATAGCATTATGATCTTTAAGTTCTATCACATAACAAGTATCTACAGATTTCTCCAGATAAAATTAAAATATGTATCATATTGAAAGTGACAAACAGCATATGGAATAAAATATTTATTTTTACATTCTGGCAGAGTAGGATATCATGTTGTCATTTTAGCACACCAGAAGTTTAAAATACATTATAAATGTATCAAAGAAATGTTTCATGCATGCATATATATTGACTAGGCCACTGGGATCAAGGCTAAGATCAATCACATGACTCAAACTGAAAAACTGATCGGACTAATTTTGTTGAAAACTTTCGAGTTTGATGCATCATCCCCCTTAACAAGAAAAAGAAATGCGTGTCATACTGGATCTTAAGAGTTATTTCTGGTTACACAGCTTTCAATGCTGACATCGAGTGGATATTATTTAATCATATTTTAGTCTGTATCACATTTTACTAATCTGTGCAAGATGATGTTTTTCCAGCAAAAAGATTTATTGCAAGGATAGCGCAGGTAGTGAATCACCAGGATAGTTATTTGCTAATACTCCTTTGATTTTTAGATCAATGACACTATTACAGTAAGCAAGCAGATTAGAAATAAAATTATTAAAAGACCTTGACCAGAAGATTACTGAAAACTATGTATTTCTTTGCTATGAATCGGCTACTGCTTCTATATTTCTATCACCATAATGTATAAAAAGTAAAATCAAAGTCAAAGTCAAATTAACTTTATTGTCATTCAGACCATACAACAGCAGTGCACAGCTGAACTAGATTACGTGTCTCCAAGCTTATGTGCAACCATAAATACAGAAAAAAAAGCAATACACATAAACAACACCAGCAACAACAACAGAGTCCAAGCCATCCAAAGGCACCAAGCTGCAATAATCAAGTTCTACTCATCACAGTGGCAACTGCAGTGACCGCAGCAATCCCTACCATCCACAATCTCAACACCAGCAATGTCCAATGTCACATGTCCAGAATACTCCTCATGATGCAACAGAACCAAATAAGGCCTGAACAACTGCAACCACAGCAATTTTCTCCAGCCACCCTTCACCATCTCCATCCTCAACACCAACATGCTCCAAGTCCCAGACCAGTCTCTCCATCCACCCATCGCCAACTCCATCCTCAACACCAGAATGCACCAAGTCCCAGACCAATCTCTCCATCCACCCATCGCCAACTCCATCCTCAACACCAGAATGCTTCAAGTCCCAGACCAGAACTCTCTGACTCAACAGAATTCAGAAATCAGGGCTCACATCTAAACCAGCAAATGAAGTCTGGTTTCTGCCACCAGCACTCAGCGCAACCTCCACCTCCAAAGGCCTGGTCAGCCCGAATGAACTCTGTAGTGGTCCAATGATCTTCCAAAAACAAGCAACCCACAAGGCAAGCCAAAAAACCCACCACAGCTATAGACAGCTGCACACCCAACCAAGTTAAACTTACACCAGATTGACAGATCCCATACAGAAACACAAAAAACACAGAATGCACATTGAAGAGCCAGAGTAGCCACAGCCGTTCAAGGTGCCACCATTTTTAGAATCTAAAATGACTATAAAATACAAATAAAATGACTATGAAGCCAAGAGGCAGACACTACCCATACCTGCTCTCTTCTTTCTCCAGTATCCTTCTGTACCTTGTGATCTCCTGTTCCAGCCTCACATTAGTGTTTAGCAGTGTCTGATGCTCAGTTAGCTGCTTTTCTATGTTTTGCCGGACATCATGAAGCTCTTCTTCAAGTTCCTTTATAATAGCCGCCAAACTTTGAAGTTCTGCTTTATAATGATCTTCTGTGGCTTGAAGGGAATTCTTCAAGCCTTTCTCCTACAAAAATGAAATCACAATAGGGAGTCTAAACCTTGAGATAATTAGACACAAAATTAACAGTAAATGAAAAAACTGTTAACACTATATCTGCTCATGAGATGCAGTTTGTTTGTTTGTTTGTTTGTTTGTTTGTCTAATATATGGGCCAAAGAGCATGAATTGACATAATAGCAGTATTTAAACAAGTAAAATATCAGTAGAAGACATGATAGCAGGCACACACAAAATGACAGATGTTTAATAGTGTGACATACAAAACTGACACAGATATACAGAAACAAGGAGCTTGAAAAATGCAAGCACAGAAAGTAGCAGATATTTATCATATTGATCACTGCTGCATGCAGAAGCCTTAGCTACATGGGTTATATCCTGCACACTTGTTGGGAGGGCAGCCTAATGGTTAAGATGTTTGCCTTACAAACAGAAAGTGCAGGGTTTGAGTCTCACAAGGGATAACTGGCTAGGCTTAAAATGGCCCACAAGGGCAGTTAGCCTAGTACTAATCTATGAACCTATATAACAGCCGGCCATCTTCCAAAGTTTCAGGGCACCTTTTACACATCCAAGCCATCAGTCAACTCCAGCTGAGCTGACTAAAATGATAAATTTGGGCACCAAGCCCTTCAGAGTTTTCCTTCTGCTGAGGCTTTCAGTGATCAACAGTCAGCTTCTACTATTTCTTTGCAGGGCAGCTAAGTTCCCTTTGGGGAAAAAAACTTCCATTTTAAAATATTGTTTACTTTATAACACTTTCCTATTCAAGAAAGGTGTTTTAAAACTAGGAGTTTGTGTTTTAACAGACTGTTATGAGACAGTAGTGTACTTTTAAATGAGAGCACTCTTTCTTTCTGTCAGTTTAAAAGTTGTTTAAAGTAATTAAAAAAACATTTTCTTCAGTGGACAAATCATGTTTAGTTTACTTTTAGGGGCTGGGAGAGTATTTTAAAGCCCTTTTTACTGTGTTTTTACATGAAAACAGAGAGTTTTAAGAGTTTTAAAGATTTTTGTTTTAAAGCAACCTCTCCTTCAACCACCACATTGCCACTGTGGTCAGAAAGTCCTTCTATGTGGCTCATCTCATTACTAAGGGTTTTGCATCCAGGAAGAAAGAGGTCATCATCTCTCTTTACTCCTCCCTCATTAGGCCAGTCATTGAGTACAGTGCCCCATTTGGCATGTACCTTTCTATACACCTGCAACAGCTGGAGAGGCCACAAAGGTACCTTTTCCTTAAACACATGTCCTACACAGACAGGCTCAAAAAACTCCAGCTATTCTCTGTCTCATATCATCTACTACGAGGTGATCTCTGCTTGACTTGCAAAGCCATGTCTGACCCAGCTCTGTCAGAAATGCTACATCTAAAGAAATTCCAATCCCTTCGCACCACATGCTCAGAAGACCTCAACCTCATTACCACTATCAACAGAACATGCTGGAGGGACAGCTTCACAACTCAGAGACTGCCCATGCTCTGGAATAGACTTCCCATACATGTCAAGCAGAGCACCTCGCTGGCCCTCTTCAAGAGAAATCTTGATGAGTGGATGGGAAACAGAAAGTTCACCTCGGGGATCACTCCAGTGGCTCTACTTGATTGAGGCACTGTGAACTAACGTCGAGTGGCACGATGCCATGGCACGTCTATGGGCTAGGCTTGTAGAGGCTCCAGGGCCATTAGCCTAGTACACACCTATGAACCAGCTCTTGCTGCTTGTTTTCCCATGTGAAAGAGGCACCATTTTTGGCTTGACCTTAGAACAAACTGTTACTCCCACAGTTGGTCATTCTTCTAGCCACAAAAAGAAAAAGTTAAGCAAACAGCTTTTGCCACCATAGCAGGCTAGCAATTTGCCTCAGCCACAGGTGAGTTCCTCTGCAGTAGCCATTAGTTGTACCCCAGACCACTCACCTTTTACCCTGGATCACTCCAGTGTAGCACCTACAGACACTGTGGACTGTGGGTTGGCCATCTTCTCTTGCAGCTGTTGGAGGTCTCTCTGTGGGCAAGGGAGATACACTCTTGTTGGTGAGAAGAAAGCGGGGAAGGCTTCCCTGTTTTGTCAGAATGTTGTGCCCATCCCTGGGGAAGCTGCTGTTACCATTTATAATTGTAATTTATTGCTGTTTTCACTATTTGCAAAGCTCTTTTTGTTATTTTTACTGTTTGCTAAGTATTTGCTGGTACCTTTCACTGTTGCAAAGTAATCTGTTCCACATGTTCTAGTTTTCCCACCAAGCAGATCTGTTTGCTGTTTAAAACATTCTTTAGAGTCTCCTTGCTGTTTTTCTGCTGTTTAAAATGTTTCTTTTAGTGTCTCACTGCTATTTGTCTGCTGTGCTATATATTCTCTAGTGTTTCCTGCCAAAACTAGGGTAGCTGATAGCTGTAGCGTAGTCCAGATACAGGTTTGCTGCATCTGGGTCTGTTTGTAGTGGATGTTTGTTCTGAGTACATTTTCCAGCCCATCTTTAATTGGAAAAGGCCCTTCTGCACTCTAGTGAGTGAAGTGTGCTGATTGGAACCTGTCTGGTGAAGGGTAGTTGGTCTAGGGCTTTTAGTAAGAGTCCTCATTGGTCCTTTTGAACCTTTTTAAAGTTTTTTCAAGTTTTTAACTTCTGGTATTTAAGCCCTGCATTTGCACATCATGCAGCACAGCACATGGCTGCGCAATTGTGCTCCACAGCTGGACAGATAAATTTGACAATTTTCCCTTAGATTCAGCTGTAGCACATTAGTGTTGTCCTCATCCTTAGTATTTTTCTGGTCAAAGAAATACTGCTAGTGAGCAGTGACCTATTAAACCATCAGCAACCCCCCCCCCCACCACCACCACCACTGGCAGAAATATCCATGCATTGAGCATCTCCTTAATTGGTTCTGAAAAGCCCCTCATTTGTCATAACAGTTCTTCAACCTAGCATTATGGACAGTTGGACTACCTTTGTTTCTCCTGCCAACTTGTTGACTTGGGTCTCCTGAGGCAGTGTACCAATTTCCGTATGCACACTGACAGCCCTAATACTAATAATTCACTCTAGTACAAAGTGTGAGAGAAGTATCTACATCAAGAATTTTGAATCCCTGCTCTCTCTTGCACTCAAAACAGTAACACTGAAGAGGTTGTCAACCCACCCACCACTACTCATGGACATAGTACCACTACTTATACACACAGTACACATCAAATACAAAAATCAACATGCACAGAGGTTTTCTCAGAAAACTTACCAAAACACCAGAGACCACCAAAACACAAGACTGCTACAGCTAACATAGTTCCCACATCACCCATGATACATAGTAACACCAGTGTCTCACCTACCAAGCCCATAATAACTTTCAAAAACCAAATTTTCTTGACACTGGAAACTCTATAGTGAGACACACGGATGTCCCACTCACCAGGTTGGACAAGGAGAAAGTCATGGTAAGCTGCCTGTCTGGTGCCAGGATTCATCAGATCTCACATGCACTCAGGTCTCTCAGCAACAAGTGCCATTATGACTCTGTCATAGTTCATGTTGGAGTGAACAACCTAAAACGTACCTTACTGGACTGTATGAAGAGAGATATGATTGAGCTCTCTAAGTATGTGTCCCACGCAGGTATGTCACTAGCTTTGAGCAGCATACTACCGTCACCTAGAATGATGCCACACTATAAACAAGAAATGATTGATTTCAATAATTGGCTTAGTTTTTAGTGTCATTCAAAGGGGATCCAGTTTCTGTCAGCTTGGGAAGTTGTGGTTGACAAATCTCCCTGCTTTGCCAGAGACGGTTTGCTCCTGGCACCATTAGACTTTTGGCTGCTGGCAAAGGCTCTTGCCACCCCCATAGTGTCTTTTTTAGGCTAGGTCTCAAAAACAAACTTACCAATGTAAAATTTGCCAATCATAAGAAAATGAGGGTCATGCTTTTAAATGCTAGGAGCTTAAACCAAAAACTGCACACCCTGGAAGCACTTCTATCACTGGAAGATGTAGATTTCTGTGCAGTCACATAATCCTGGTTCAAGGCCTCAGAGAGTAACCTGGCCTTGCAAGACTACAATGTCTCCCACACCTTCAGACTGCAAAATGAAAATATGAGAACCAAAGGAGCTGGTGCTTCTATCCATAGAGATATATTCACCTCCCATCTAGTTAGACTGGACAGCTCCCAGAGTTACTCCAAGTTCAGGTTACTGTGGCTAAGATGCCCATTCACGTCATATCCAGTTATAGATCCCTCTCCATGGGTCATGACATGCCCGAAGCCTACTTGACCAAACTGGAGTCAATCTTCCAAAAGCTTACAGGCTGGTAAAGAATGCACTAAAGCACCCATAAAACTAAGAAAATAAAAAAAAAGGCGAACACCACGGCTGAGTCAATCCAAATATTCCCAAAAACTCTGGTTATGGGGGATTTCAATTATCCCACCATCAACTGGGAAAACTACTCTAGCCCTAACTCACTAGTGCCAAAGTTCCTTGACTTTGTTAACTCAAATGCCCTGCAACAAATTGTTCATATCCCGACAAAAGGAACAAACATACTAGATCTGGTCCTCACTAACATGCCGCAACTGTCGGACCCTCATTAGTTAAATCTGACCACAAATCAGATACCATCAAGCTAACATCATAACTCACAAAGGGCGAAGTCGGAATAAAAATTTTCACCAAGGCAAACTATACCCACCCAGGTGAAGGTAAAATGCATACCAAGCCCCACCCCCAGCTGGAAGTGGTAACTAGACTGAAGCTTACACTAAAGCCCTGTTCAACCACTTGCATAAGTGTATAGACTTGGCTGTACCAGAAAGAATCAAAGCCGGAGTCCCAAGTAAAAACAAGCTGCCATGGTGGACATCCAGCATCAACAAACTTTACAATAAATGCAAAAGGTTGCTGTCCAAGAAAACAAAGGCGAAGCCCCAGCAATGGAGAATCACCCTCCTCAGGCTCAACAAGTCAAATCTTCTAAGGGTATCTTTCAGAAAAACTTATCAAGCACAGACAAGGATAACCATAAGGCCTTCTACAGCTATGCATGTAGCCTAAAAGGTAGGACCCAAGCATGTGCAGAACTAGAGTAACTAATGTTATCACACACACTAACTGATAGCAAACCTTATAGTGGAAAGGTTTGGTGAAAATTTCACTTCTTTATCCCATCCAAACTTATCACAAAGCTTGCCCCAACCCCCTCCCCTACACATCTGAAGAGCAGGTCATTAAAGCCTTGTCTAAGGCAAAAAACACAGCCTCTATAGGACCAGACAGCACCCCAGGCTGTCTTCTAAACAGGCTAAAACATGAACTAGCATCACCATTAAGTACCCTATTCAGTCATAGCCTAACCATAGTTTTTTTTCCTGCAGAATGGAAAACAGTAACAGTTATTCCCTTCCACAAAGATGGCCTAGCAACAGACTCAGGAAATTACAGACCCATAAGCCTGACCAGCCTCATCTGTAAGGCCATGGAAAGTATCATTATGGAACTCATAAATAAAAACATAAGTGACCTCCAAACCCTAGAGCCAATCCAATTAAACTTTGCCAAAGGCAATTCTGCCTGTTAAATCTGATGTGACCAGGGCCATTGACGAGGCAAATCTGTACACATAGCATACCTTGACTTAGCAAAGGCTTTTGACACAATCCCACACTCAGGCATTACTGATAAACTTAGCAATCTGAATGTAAATCCCTTTGTTGATTGCCAACTGGCTCACAAACTGGACACACACTATCAAAGTGGGTAACTCCACATCAACCAGCAGACCTGTCACCAATGCGGTGCCACAAGAGTCAGTGCTGAACTCCTTAATGTTTGTGGCATATACGTCTCAGAAGTTCAGGCCAAAACTAAGGGGTTGTGACTGACCAAGTTAGCAGATGAATGCAAACTAGGTGCAATTATTGAATCCCCAAATGATGTCAGTATACTCCAGGAGGGTCTTATGTAGAATGACGATGGGTGTCTTAGTCATGTTCTCAAACTGAATGCAAAGAAATATATCATCATTCCTTTCAGCAACAACAATATCCATTAACACTGTCAAATCAAATCAACAACAATACCCTAAGTACCTACAAAGTGCTAAGGGATCTGGATCACAAGTTGCTGCAACCTTAACTTTGACCACCATGTATCTATTGTAGTAAGGAAGGCTTTCTATATAGCACACGTAATTAGTAAAGGCATTACCTTGAGAGCAAAGGTGGTTATAACCCCTCTATACTCAGCATTAATCAGGCCCATAATTGAGCACAATGCCCTGTTCAGCATGTTCTGTACAAAGCACATACAGCAATTGGAGAGACCTCAGAAGTTTCTAACAAAGAAGATCAAGGGACTCCAGCACGTGCTTTACACAGACCAACTAAAGTCCCTGTCACTATACTCTCTGTCATATAGAATTCTTAGGGGAGACGTACGTCTGGCATACAGAGCCATCTCAAACTCAAACCTAAAGAACTTGATGCATATCTGCAAATCAAACAGGACTAGAGCTGCCCACTCCAGGGACCTAAATATGCCTCTTAAACAAAACATGTTGGAGCTGTAGATTTGTCTTCCTGTGACTGCTGCATCTTTGGAATAGGCTACTAATTCATGTGAAACAGCACCTCTATGACACTGTTCAAAAGGAACCTGGATGAGTGGATGGGGCACTGTAAATTCATACCAGATATAGCACCCACAGCCCTCCTGGACATGGGCAGTTTTTACTAAATGCAATCCTGGGTATTGACCAGCATATTTATGGTATTACATTTGGATGAAATGTCTAGGCTTGAAATGACATCCGGGTCAATAGCCTAGTAAACTTCTATGATCCTATAACACCGTTGATCCCAATTTTCTTGTTAAAAAGAAACAGAAAACTAAACAAGTATCTACTGCTCCTTAAATTTCCTTAGCCAGAAGTCCTTTACTGGGTCTGGCTCAGAGTTTATTTCAGGCTATTGATCCTTCTTATAAAGTATTTAATAAAGTATTTTCTGGTAAAGGAAAGAGGGATGTCTCTTTTCTGGAAGATAGTCAAGGTTCTGAATCTGGACAGGAAGATATAGGGTTTCTCCTCAGATTTCTGTTTCAGACTCAGAGCAGACCTCAGGTTCTGAATATCACTGTGGGGATTTCTAATTCTTTGAGACTTTCCAGAATATGAAAAAGCAAAAACCAGCTGTCCGAGTCATAAGTAAGACAAATAACAGTCAAAGCTACTCGGTTGACCTCCACACCACTCAGCTCACCAAGCCAGACAATGGAGTTCGCAGATTCAAATAATCCAAAACTCTTTATTCATAAAAGATATGTCAAGTGCTTTCATCCCTATATACACTTGTAATGGGATTTCATCAGAATAACCAATTAACTCAAACACCCGCATTTTATACCTTACTAATCCAAAAATTAGTTAACTAATTAACTTCTTAAAAGGTGAAACAAACTTAATACTAAAACTCCTAAAACATCATTATTACTTATTACATAAGATGACAAAATTTTACATACACACACACACACACACACACACACACACACACACACACACACACACACACACACACACACACACCCACACATATATATATATATATATATATATATATATATATATATATATATATATGTATAGCACTTATTACATAGGGTGACAACATTTTTACATGT